>NC_037595.1:25989327-26124648 GCF_003073045.1 Pomacea canaliculata | reverse complement strand
GCGTTCATAAAAAGTAGCACAAAAATAGATAAATGGCTAGAGACTTTAGGACAGTGTATGTGTCCACGGCTGTCAAGCATGCAGCAAGCAGAACCTACTCTTTCTTCCACCGCTCTTTACTATTACCTCCTACCCAGGCCCTGCTTAGGGCAGGCGGACGAGCTACTTGCCTAGGGCCCGCGCTATCAAGGGCCCGCGCTTTGATGATATGGAACTAGCTTATTAAACTATTGACGAACGTTACAAATTAAAATAATCGTAGGCCTTAGTTGTAGATGTGTATACCAGCGTTGCTGTCAATGATAAAAACGAGATATCCCTGATGGACAAAATGACTTTAGATCCCAACCTAAAACCGGTGATCGTGGCTTGAGGGCCCGCCACATGCCCTTGCCTCGGGGCCCCGCGGCGCGCAGCTAAAGCAAACGGCTGCTCACTACCCAGCCCACCAGCACTGCTGCCGGAGTACGGCAGGCCCCAAACAAAAGGGGAATTTCTAGTCAGAGTATAAGTAGTCTCAAAACAGCAAAGCTTTCTGATCTCAGTCAAGTGCCCACTAACCACTAAACCTACCCTTGCCTATCCAATGGCTTAACAAAGCGATTTCCAAAATATTTCTTCTATCTCGGACAAAGTGTGTCATTCACCTGGTACAGTGTGAAGTTTGACTAGAGTAGACCTGGTGGACACCTCAGGTGTGTAGTGCGGGTTGGGCAGCTTCGTGGTCATATAGAATTTGAAGTCATTGGGTAGGAATCACAGCATTCACAAGCTAAATCACCAAGCTGCCCTCTGCTTGTATGTCTGTGGAAATCAAATTTAAACAACGTAAGTAATGCATATCAAATCATATTACTTTGATTATGAAAATCTGTCCTTAATCTAATTAAATAGTACAACTGATTGGAATGGTTACTTCATATACTTATATGGGCAAAAAAATCTCTTTGCAGTTTCGTTTGGATGCCTTGATGGAGCGGCATCTATACATTTTAATCTTAACCTACTTAAGATGACTAGTTGTTACTTCAAAAGTATTTGTAGACCTTCTGGGTGCCCACAGCATTCCACTCTTAGAAACTGGCATTCTTCCCCTAACAGCATTATTTGTCCATTGAAAGATATTAGTAATTAATTAGAAAGTATACCTGCTTTGGCAATACCTGCAGTCTTATCTGCTTTTTGTCAACTACTTGGCCGTCTAAGCAGGATGGTTCCAGTGCTGGATCCAGCTCAGTGCGATGTTCTCAAGAAGCATGTTTGCCAAAACGCAAGCTTTTCCAAAGCTGCGCAGGAAGTCTTTAACATATTATCGTGAGAAGCCGTGACAGACCATGTCTAAGGTCCAATCGCTACTTTCTTTGCCCCGTATCTAACAATCATATGTAGTGTATTCTTATCATACCATAGAAGCATTCTTACACATACGGGACTATCCAATCTATTAAAATATAAAAGCCAATTCTTCAAATGACAAACATATTGCAATTGCGAAGGATATCACAGACACTAAGTCCAAATTGCTTCAATGCTAGAAAGACTGTTAAAAAAAAAAAATCCCTTTTAGGCCCTCTTGTTTCTAGTCTCTACCGGAACCTACAAGTTTTTGATCCACTTTGCCTGCCTTGTGGTCAATAAACAATGACCAACGCTAAAACTGCCACAATGACACATTTTCTAACCAGACACTTGCGTTGAAGCCTGCAATTTGCCAGCTGCCGATTTTAAACGGCATCATGCCCACCAACAAAGACTGGATGCTTCTGTCTTGGGAACTTGTACTGATCAAGTGACCACCCATCTTGGCCCGCTCATAGTCTGCCGAACTCCCCTGAAGCATAAAACTATCCCTAAATTTTCAAATGACAGAAAATATCCAATAAATCAACATTTACAACAACACAAAATAATTACCAAAAGTTGCCATAAACAACACATTCAATGTTTTGGAATGTTGTTGATTTGCCCTCTCCCTGAAAATGTAAAGAACACTGCCCTAGTTTAGACGACAGAAAATCACTGAAAAGCGCTACTTGGAAGGGCCAAGATAAAGCCAATGTTGCAGCATGCATATCAGGCCACATCACCAACTGATATTGTCAATAATCTTTCAAGTTATCCACAGACTCTATCCACCTGTCTTCTCGTCAGCCAACCACCAATCAACTGCCAATAACAAAGAATCAAATAGTCTTTTATTCTTGGTTTTGTTGTGTTGGGGCTTTTTTTTTGCTTCTTTTCTATGGTTCATGCAACTTGATGAGTTACCAATTGGAATGCAACAGAGAAAGAATTATGAACCTGCAAATAAAATGAAGGAAAATACTGTTTTACAAGAAATGCAACACCTTGTCTGCCCACGGACGAGCCTGGCTTTCACACTCCTGGCGTCTTGGTTCTGCAAACTCTTCCTTTGCGCATGCAGTCATTCATACTTGACCCCTGCCAGCGCTGGCAATGCCTTCCCATCCAACTTCCTGCAGTTCATTCTTGCGCATCTTTTAGGATGCGGCCCTGAGTTTCGCAAGCGTCTTCCTCTGCGCTGCTTCAGTGCTGCACGCTTAGGTGCCACACCCCTGGCCACAAAGTGGTACTTGTGCATGGCTCTCACCCACTGGCAGATAGAAGTACAAGCCTTGGAGACCTGCACAGATTATGAAGCAGAGAAAGCACATCAGACTACTTTAAAACTGCTTGTTGATAAACTGCTCTATTTCAGAGCTATACCACAAACACCACCAGCCACTCCACCTCCCCAGAAAAAAAGAATCAACCATGGATTAAAATATTTTTCAAGGTTAATTTTCTGAAATTCTGTTTGTAGGTGGAGAGTATATTTATGGACAGCCAGCCACAAATCTGTTATATGTAACGAATAATATAAACATGAGTGAGAAGCCTGCTAAATACTGCCTGCAAGTAAGAGCCACCTTATGTATGTTATTTTATGCTACATCTACACAATGACCTAAGAGACATTCATTATCATGTTACTCTCCCCCTGTTGGATCACCACCTTGCCGCGGTCGGGGGGCTTGCATGTCTCGATGACCCTAAGAGCTATGCCGACAGGAGCATCAGCTCCTAGCAGGGTTCACCCAAGTCGGACAGGTCGAAGGTTAGAGACCAGACAAAGAGTGGTCCATGAGTGCTGAAGTCGGAGGTGGTGGGCCGCAAGGCGCACCCTGAAATAACCACACCACCACGCAAAAACTGCCTATGCCACTTGAAGACAGTATTGATAGAAATGGTGCTCGCCTGTGAAGATTCCGCCAGGCAGGTGCAGTTGCCGGGCTCCGTGCCTCAAAGAAGCCCACCCTCAGCTACTGGAGGTCCCTTCAAACTCGTTCGGTGGAGCCAGGGACGAGGAAGGAAAGCGACTGCCAGAGTACACCAAAAAACCAAGGACAAACCCCATCAACATCATACATTTGGAACGCAGAAGTGTTGCCAACAAGAAGATAGAACTGGAAACAGTTCCCTGTACCAGAACAGCATTAACATCTGCTGTATACAGGAACCCATTTACAAAAAGAAAAGCCCTTCAAGATAGTCAGAGCAACCATCGATAATAATCTTTTAAAAACGTACCAGACATGTTAGGAGTGATCGTATGCAGGGGAAAGAAAGAAAGATGGATGTTCGACCTTAGTCAGAAACAACATGAATGCAAGCGAAACGAAAAGATACATGGACGAGGCAGAATACATAAAGTCAAGGTCACCATCACCAAACAGCGTCCTCCAGTCCATTCAACTACTACTGCCCCAGTGACAAGATGCTGTCCCTTGACACTATCCAGGTCCAGACAGCGGCTTCCTCATCGCCGGAGACTTTAACAGCCAGTCCCAGAGTTGGGGATACAACATCTTGACAAGCGAGGAGAAGATATCGAAACTTGGCAAGACGAGAACCATCTAATCCTTGTCAACGACCCCACAGATCCACCAACCTTCGTACTCGCGCCGCTGGCACACAACAACAAAACCAGACCTGGCTCTCTGCACAGACGACATCCACAAGAATTTGAGCAGAACAGTCTTAGACCAGCTGGAGGAAGTGACCATCGCCCAGTACTCCTTACCATCACAGGAAGTACGACACCTGAACCCCCGCAGCACGCCAGATGGAATCATAAGAAGGCACAGTGGGGCTGTTCAGAATACGAACAAATGAACTCACGAAAGACATCAACGGTGGAAGGACTAAACATCAACAACGTCGTCAAAATTTCAATGCCAGTATCATCAAGGCAGCCAAAGAAACTATCCCCACGAGGGGTGCGAAAGGACTACACTCCCTACTGGACAGCAGAACTTCAGAGAGCTCACGATGACCTGACAAAAGCCAGAGAAGAAGCAGAAACCAACCCCAAATCAAGAAAACAACATCAAGCTGCAAGAAACAAATGCCAAACTGCTAAGAACAAAAGTAGAGTGCAAGAGAAGAAGCTGGAGAGAAAAGACAGCAGGGCTGAATATGAGAGAGACACCACCAAGCTGTGGAGGCTGACCAAGGCACTAAATGATGAGGTAGCAAGGGACAGAAGATCACCCTTGAAGAAGGACAGACACTGACAGATAAGGCAGCAGCAAATGCATTGCGCAAGCATATGCAAAGGAGAGCAGCATCACCATCCCACCGCATCTGCAAAAAGAATTCAGAAAAGAAGAGAAAGAAAGGAAAACAAATGGGAATGTCCATGAGTCGATGCAGCAAGATATCACCATCCAAGAACTGAAGAATGCCATCAAACAGCTGAAGAAGGGAAAATCTCCAGGTCCAGACAACATAACGAATGAGATGCTACAACACCTTGGCAGCACAGCCCTCACTAAACTACTGGACATTTTCAACCTTAGCTGAGAGAAGGCCAGGTACCTCAGTGCTGGAAGGAAGCCAGGATGAATCCCTGTTCTGAAAAAAGGGAAGAAACAAGTCACGAATCTTGAGCTACCGCCCCATCAGCCTGATAAGCTGCGTCTGTAAAAACCATAGAGCGCATCATCAATCAGCGCCTGCAGTGGTACCTGGAATCTGAAAGCATCATCATCCCAGAACAAGCAGGCTTCAGAAGATACAGAAGCACCGAAGATCAGACAACGCACCTAGCGCAGTCATAAGAGGATGCTTTCCAAGCCCAGAAGGTCACCCTAGCGGTCTTCATTATATGCAGAAGGCTTTCGACAAGGTCTGGAAGGATGGACTCCTGGTCAAAGCTCCAGCGAAGCAACATCAGCGGCAACATGTACCGGTGGATCAAGTCCTACTTGCACAACCGAAGAGCCAGTGCTTGTAGACGGACACTGTGGCCGTAAGGTGCTGCTACGACACGGAGTACCACAAGGGGGAGTTACTCTCGCCGACCTTTCATACTCTTCATCAACGACCTGGTACCAGAGCTTCCAAGGGGAGTCCAAGCAGCACTGTATGCAGATGACCTGGTCATATGGTGCTCAGAAGAGTATGCAACAACAGCAACCTTACAGGATGCAGCTTGCACTAGACAAAAGTGGCAGCCTGGCAGATAACTGGTGCGTTACCATCAACCGTGACAAGACAACAGCCACTCTTTTCTCTCTCTCCACCAAAGCGCAAGCTGGCAGACTAAAGTTGGGAGACACTCCACTGACACTTGAAGACCAGCAGACGTACCCTGGAGTCACTTTTGACAAAAGATTGACATGGAAGCAACACATCCTGAAACGCAGAAGCAAAAAGCCAGAAGAAAGCTGAACATCATGAGAAAGCTGGCAGAACACACTGGGGCGCCAACGAAAAGATCCTGAAGACCGTGTACCAAGTACTGTAAGACCACACCTTGAGTACGGATCAAGCACCTGGATGACAGCAGCCAAGTCACACCTTCAGACTTTGGACAAGGTGCAGAACCAAGCACTGAGAGTAATAACAGGCGCCATGAGATCTACGCCAATAGACAAGATGGAGCAGATAACAGGCATACCCCCATTAAACAAGAAAGGGAATGCAAAGCACTCGTGCAGGCCACCAAGTACAGGCACAGTGAAGACCACCTGATGATGCCAGACAGAAACAGCTGTCCTCGGAAGGCTGAAAAAAGATCCAGCTTTGTGCGAGAGACGCAGGCACTACACAGAAAATACCAAACAAAGCTTCCTGCACAGGTCCAGGTACCGACTCTCTACCTCGATCCTCCTCCTTGGAAAGACAGAACAGGAACATTACCATCTGCACCACAGTTCCTCACCTCACAACAAAGGATGAGCATAGCGACGTGAGCAAGAGAGCCCTGACGCTAGCCATGCTAGAAGAAAGGTACCCCCAGGAATCATGGATAAGGGCCTACACAGACGGGTCAGCCACAGACGCTATCCAGAGGAGGCCGGCGTGTACATCCAGTTCCCAAATGGACCAGTGGCAGGCAGCAGCAATACCAAACTGGCCTCCACTGTACAAACTATAGAGCAGAAGTAGAAGCCCTGGTCCACGCAGCAAACATCATCAGCAGCAAGCAGACCATGACAGCCAGGTCGTCTTCCTGACCGATGCTCTGTCGGTGCTGCAGGCAGTCAACAATAACAAACTGCCAGACCTGGAAGCCGCGCTGCTAAACATCAAGTGCCTCAGAACGGCTCTGCAGTGGATCCCATCACACTGCGGGATAGATGGGAATGAGGAAGCTGACAGGATGCTAAGTTGGTGCAGAGGACGAGCAAGAAGACAATGCAGTCAACATCAGAGATGAAACCATCATTAAGTCTCTGTACAGGCCACAGCAACCACTGACAATTACCATCAGCTGTCCAGACCGGACCAGGTCGCTATCTTCCGCCTCAGGACCGGCACAACAGGCTGCTCACCACCTACACAGGAAGTTGCACCTAGTGCCGTCCCCGAGATGCTCTTGTGGAGAGGCAGACCAGACTGTAGAACACATCCTACAGGACTGTAAGAATCTCCGTACCCTGAGGGAAAGAGACTGGCCACAGTCGGAGACCCTGCACAACAAGCTGTACGGGCCGGTGGAGTCTCTGCAGAAGACCACCGATTTCATATCAAGAGCTGGTCTCCAAGTGTGAAAGAGGCGAACGACAAAAAAAAAAAAAATCATGTTACTCTCAGCTCTTGTTTTTGTTACTTGGTTCCTCCTTGTGTTTTCTGTATTTGATTTAATTCTTCGTTTAGTACGAATAGTAAATTTTTTATGTTGTTTGTTTGTTTTCCTGTCCCTTGTATGCTGTCCATGTTTTATTCTTGTTCTTAAGCGCTAAGAGCATTGTCCTTAGGAGTGTGAGTATGCGCTTTACAAATTTTGCATTTATTATTATTATTTGTCAGAGCCTTGTACAGAATCCTGACCTTGGCGATGGCAGCTGGCTGAAAGGCTTCATCGTCAATGTATGGCTGAATTTTCTTGATGGTATCATCTGGAATGTTGTCTTTATCATACTTGAACAAACTTTCAAGGAATTTGGTTGGATCCTGCAACATGCCCTTGCCTGGTTCCCAGTAGTCATCCACCTTTTGTCCTGGCTACAAAACAGGATTCATTTTCAAAATATGACTTTAAAAGGACTTTTAAACTTTTCAATACTTTCAAAGCTTATTTTTTCTGCATTCCAAAATTTTACAGTCCTAACAATATAATAATCCATGTCTTTTTTAAGTTATACAGGGTAACCCATTGTACTCAAAACCATTAGTGAGAAAAATGACCAACGTTAAATTATCACCTTATCACCGGCCACTTTTTTTGGCTTGATGCCCTTCATGATGCTGACGGCCTCAATAACCAACCGGACTCCATCAGGTGGCCGCTGAAGAGCTCTCACTTCCACTACATCACCCTTGTTGAGCTGTTTCAGACTTGCAAGAGCTGCATCCTGTGCCGACATGAACAGATTTACTAAACCCTTTCATCAAACCCAGTTTGTGCTGCACGCAAATCTTTTTCCGCCATAAATTGTATGCAATCTGTAACTTCCTACATTATTGCTATTATTTTGACCATCTTTGCAGACTTGAACTGATTTATGCATTACTTCTGCTTGGCATTTTTCAATACTGTATCTTGTCCTTTTTGCACTGTCTCTACTTGACAGCTGATTTATTTATGACTATGTCACATGACAGTGAGATATCTGACCAAAGCAGGCAATGCTTCATTAAGGTCCCTCTGTGCATCATCAGCAATGGCCTGGGTTTCTCTCGCCTTTGTGGCAGCTGCTGCTTCTTCTTTCTGCACAACAGCTTTAGTCTCCTCAGCAACAGTCTGTTACAAAGACAAAAAGGTTGACTCAGTCATAGAGCCTCATACAAAATTCCTGCCATTTTCTGTCTTACATCACCAGACACAAAAAAAAATTTTCACAAAATAAAAGATACTTACTGTATCCTTTGCAATCTGCTCCATTGTTGCAATGGATTCCTTCACTGCCTCAGCAAGTAGAGGCCTCATTGTGGCCAGCTCCTCTTGCAACTTTGCCACTTCGTCTGCAGTCGTTAGCAACTGCAAAAACACTCATGATGGTCAGTTCTCTATGTGAAAGTGGACACTATAAAGTTTGCCTAAATTTAGTCTTGGCAAAAAAGTCATGAGGACGTTCACTGAATGTACTTTTAGGGATTAGATTATTCAAAGTGTTTCATTCCTCTATTTTTTCGGGGACTGGTCATCTTTTGGCGGCAGTCTGAATGTGTAAGAGATTTTGAATCTTATGTTTGCAATAACGCGAGATTTCACTTTGCTGTCTGAGCATAACCTTTACTGAAGTAATAGTCTCCCATCTCTATAGTGCAAACTCAGTTTGTAGCCTTACATAATGCCCACAAAACTCTTTCTCCATTTTTTTTTTTCAATCCAGAAAATTTCCTTCTGAACAAGACAAAAAATGCTGATTTCATTTTGCTTTTGACCGGCCGGCGTGCCTCTGCTTCTTCCCCTCACCTTATCCAAACCAGTCTTGAGCCTTCTTCTAGCTGTTGTTAGATCCATCTTCTTCATTCCAATCAGCTTGGAGAAGATGCCCAGTAGCTCTAGATAGCTGGTAGGCGTCACGTAGTTATAGCGAGACAGCTCGGCCAGGAATTGCTTGGAATATGTTGCTACAGACTGATGAATCTCCTGACACATGGCCACCTGTACATGGGGATTATGGGCTGTGACAACAGTAAATGCTTTGCCAAGAAATACTTTTAAACAGCAAATGTTTTATGTACAATTATGCCTTACACTAACACTAATTTAAAACAATAGGTCTTTGTCATGTATTTCTGAATTAAGTGAGGCCAGAGAATGAACACAAGTTGTACAGGAAACACCCATAGCCGTCGATAGGGCAGTTAAGGCTATATTGGTTGTCATTTTCACAGAACACAGTTCCTGTCATGTAAAACATATTTGTTAATGTCAGATATATAATACTTGAATTTTCTGCTGCTGCTCACAATTTAACAGCCTCTGCAACCACCTGTCAACAGTTGTACAATTATATTTTGAATTTTACCATCTCGACAGTCAGGTCAAAAGAGCTGCTACAAAAGAGCATTACAATCTTAGAGACATCTTACCAAACCTTCCATGACTTCCTGTGTGCACTCTAAATCTGGAATGTCATTGAGGAAGCGCAGTGCCACAGACTTTAGGGCATCAGCTGGCCACTCACTGAACCAGTCAATGGTACAGCAGTTGACCAAAGCTGGAAATTGGCGCAGACGAGCTCGAAATATCTCACCCAGAGGGCTGTGGGAACAAAAAAATTGTTGAGCTCACTATGATCATCGTAGTTCACTGGAATGTTTTGTATGTTTCCTGGAAGGTTCAACTCTCACATAACTTATTTTTCTTGTTACAATAATGCCATTAAAAGTTTTTGTTAGCTAATTTGTCATGATAAACTTTTGCAATGATGATTTATTTGTAGGCAAAAATGCATTTCCTTTTATTTTAGCATGTGCTTGCAGGTCTGGTATTAGCCTTACTTTGTTCATCTCCATCTCTAAAGGACATTCTTCTTGTTCTTTGATTTCCTAAAGACCACTGCTGGTAACACTTTCTCTCTCCCTCCATCCCTGTATTCTACATTACTCTTTGCATAAATTTCTGATGATGAAAGAATTTAATAACAATTAACACAGCATACAAAAGACAGAGAAGCCCATACATGTGGTATCTCTTCAAATTCCATACCTCATTGTTATAACAGTGTGCAAGTTGTTGCGGACACGTTTGGTATAAGCAGAGAAAAGGTTGGTTTTAGTTGGTTGCAGGCCAAGATCCTGAACGACAGGTTTCAAGGCAGTAAAAATCTGCTCTTGCTCATCAAAGCCATAAATGTTTGGCACATCGCCTGAGTTGAGAATATTGTTGATGTCTTCCAGGAAAGACTCACTCTTTATCTGTAAATAATGGACAATATAAGACTCTATGAAAATAAAATTGTGGGTATCCATTTCTAGAAAAAATTATTAAACAATAAAAAATACAATCATTTGCATAATTACTAGCACAATAGTAGTAGGTTAACCAGAAAAGTAACTACCTGTGTGTCACTGAAAAGAAAGACAACGGGTTTGTTTTCCAAGCCAGCTTTCATCATGACTCGACGAAGGTCATCTCTCCACTCAGATATCCCATAATTTTTTGACAACTCAATCTGGACACATTCAAACTCAGACCTGCAACCAAAACAATCAATGAAGGTAAAATGCCTTTAAAACAGAAAAAAGGAAAAGATCTAGAATTCATAGAACATAATTCTGGTATTCCATCAAACATTTCTCTTTGCAGAATGCAAGAGAGGTTGATGGTTGATGGAATATAAAGGAGATGCAGTACACAGAGAGCTGTAAATTTATGCAAAGTGCCAACACACATCTCTCTTAAGCTGCACAAGAGAGTAGTATGACCATGTATTAGGATGCTCCTGGAACATCTGGAGAAGGGCTTATTTGGAGTAGCTTGATCATTTACTTCATCTAAACCATACTTACACGTGAGCAGCAAGACGAGTCAAGGACTGCCGACCTGAACCACCCATACCCAGCAGCAGGGCATTGCCAAGTGGCTGGCGAATGATGCGGGATATTCTGCAGACATGTGTGACTGCATCCATGAATAGGACAAGTCGCATCTGGGCTGTATTGACTTGATTGTAGTCCTCAAGATAATCTTCTACTACCTTCACCAACTGCAAGTACACAGGTTTGCGCAGTTGAACCAAGTTAACAAAAACAGTCTGCTACTAAGCATCTTCAAACAGTTTTCTTCCGATCGCAGCATTACTTATGCCTATTATAGCTTGCAGACTTGATGAAACTCTGTACACACGTGCACTCTGCACAGGTATGTAAGTGTAAATGTGTTGTCTCTGTGTGTGTGAAGTTGAGTGTGTTTATGTGGAAAGCAAGGAAAATCCTAAGTCCAGTAGCCATGTCTAAAAGAAGCAACTCCCTAAAAAGAAAATAACATTCTCACTGACCTTTGCATGGTCATCCATAAAGACATATGGCCGGTTTTCCACATTGGGTGTCAACAAGTCTCCATACAGAAGTGGCCTTTGTGTAACAACTGCATCCATTTTCATCCCATAATCTTCCTCCATCTTCTGCCCCAAAAGGTTCTCAAACCATGTTCTGTCTTCATCATTCACAAGACGATCTTGGTATACTCGACAGCTTTCATGGTACCAAAGAGACAGCAACTCTCCAGTGCCCTGTACCAAAGATGGGGATTAAAAAATGTTGCCTTTATCAACTAAGGCATGGAACAAAACAGCAATTAGTATCCATGGAATTCAGCTTGAGTCTGCAGTGACTCTTCTCCATAAATTATAACACTAAACATCGTGAAGACTGAAAATAATTTTCAGAGGAAATTCCAAAATATTACAAATAGTAAAATAATGATAAAAAGTATATATAGTGTATTTTCCCGGTTAGCAGTATACTCAATGTGTTTGAACAGAAGTGCAGCGTAAGAAACTAATAGAGGAGCACAGGTGCGAATGAGAAAATAAACGGAGGAAGAGTAGGAGGGAGATATGGTGAGAAAAGGCGGAGATAACCGGCTACTGGAGGTATTCACAAATAAGGTAGGTCTTAAGGCCAGCTGAAAATGGTCGCTGTATGAAGTAATAGGGGTGAAGCATTCTGACACTGGGGCCAGAGAAAGAAAAGGACTAGCATCTAAACTGTCTTCTCTGATGCAAGACAAAAGATATTCTGATGGCAAGGATATAGCACAGTGTTGCCCCTTAGTAGTCAAGTAGACCACAAGCAAACATCCATTGCAATTCATAATATACCATGGCATAGAATAGTCACTTTTGCATTTACAGAAAACAATGCAAGCAGTGTAATTTTGTGTTCTATGTAGCTTGTCAAGCAGACAGGGAGACCAGCAAAAAAAGGAGTTTCAGTAGTTTACTTGGGGCTGGAAAAATACAGGAATGGAGTCTTTTTCACAAAAGCATGTGTAATGGCTAGACAGAGCAGATGCCAAGGTCAGCAATGAGAAGGACAAGGACAGCGAAAGCATAAAACTAACAGTGATTTTGTCTGGGCTGCCCATAAGAATGCCTTGGAAGACTTTAGACAGGTCACGCAGATTGAAGGTGTAGTGGCTCTTGGCAGGCGTGGGCAGCAGCTGGGTCTGGATGGTGTTGTAGCAGGAAATGCATGTATCTACCATTTTCTCACAAATGGAGCTGACACTGGGACTCTGACCTGGAATAAATTAAATCTACATAAGCTCCTCAGCTAGTGATTTCATTATGCATCTAAGGCTACGCTACTTTTAGTGTGATCTCCAAAAATAACCTGCATCATTAAAGAAATTAAAATTTTTTTATGTGATTCCATGAGTAAAAGATGTTTTAAATATTTCTGAAAAGCAGCAATGATAATTTTGAAAATAAAGGAAATGCATTAAATAAACTTTAAACTTACTTATCCAGGATTTTAAGATGGTTGCAAATATTTTGCGTTTGCTGGGATCCTCCATTTCCGTGAAAGCCAGAAAATTAAAGTGTCGAGTCAGGCGTGCAGTGACAGGGTTGCGCCCTCCTCCAGGAGGACCCATAGCACACACAAAGTTTACGTCCACGATGTTCCTGAATTCACCTATTACAAAAATATACTAGATTGTTGACGTGTATACCATCTGCTACTTTCTTCTTGCTCATATATTCCTAAAAAAATGTAAGACCTACAAAAAAATGTAATCAGTGCTCTTCTTTTTGAGCTCCTTCAACAGCCATGTTAGAAAAAGATTCAAATTGGAAGGATCCATGAATAAACTGAAATGATTGAAATGGCTATGAGGAAATATCATTCCTAATGGAAGATTTCAGCTATAGACAGTTGTTGACCGCTTTGATTGTACTTCTGGAATTTGAATAATTTTCTTCTAAAACTAACAGCAAATCACAAGACACAACTCACCAATAGCTTTGCGATCATACCATCCCTTGAAATCCATAAACTGCCTGATTAGTTCAATGGGAGGCTGAGCACCATACACTTCTCTAGCTGGCATGTTCAGATCGTCAATAAAGAACACAAAATATTTCCCAAGAGGAGGTCCAAAGACACCTTTTCGTCTGGAAAATCCAAGATAAAAACAAAATCTTACATTTTAGCAGCTATGCCTCTAGATTTTACAAAAATGAAACAAATAAATATTCATACATCCATTTCTCAAATACATGACTGTACATATACCTTATACATACATAGACACATGCACACATGCATTCACACTAAAACACTGCATGTAACAAGCCTAGAGGAAAAGATCAAACTTGTTACCACCTTCAAAGGTGCTATTTCAACAAATACCAATAAAAAGTAAATCTACAAATAATGTTCATCTATGTCATGTAGACAGGAAGTACATTGCAAAATATATTTTACAGATTTATCATCATTTCCGCACCGTTTATCGAGCTTGCCATCAATGAGGTCCTGTGTCTGGTTAGCACTGGTCTTGGCTGAGAATACGATGAACTCTGGTACATACTCTTTCGGCATATTACGAGTAAGCTTGTCTGCAATTGTCAAGGTTTTGCCTGTTCCAGTTGGGCCCACACTTATAACCTATAAAAAAATATATATTACTATAAAAAAAATATATATTATGCACATTTAGTCATAATTAAAACAGCAAAGTATCTGAGTCAATAATAAGTAGAAGTTGTGTAACACAAACAACAAAAATTAGAATAAAGGAGAAAATTTAACCAAATAATTTTTGTGCAGTGCAAAAATGAAATTGAGAAAATGATTAAGTGATACTTACTGTCTTATTGTTGGAAAGAAGCATTCCCATCACATAGGAACTTCGGACTGTGTCTATGGTTGGTACCAAAATATCTGAGTATTTTGCATCTGGGGGCACTTCATAAATTGGTAACCCATGCATCCAATTGCGCCATTGTACCTACAATTATCAGTGCATTCATGTTAATATGCATACAATTACTTTATTAGAAAATCTTATGTCCATTAGGCATAACATTCTGGATTATTTTTTTTAATCTCAACACATCCTTCAACTTTTCATTGCTTTTAAATTGGTCATTTGCTTAAAGACAAAGTGACAAAAAAGAATTCTCCCATGTTGACTTTTAGAACAAGGCCAAAGCACAGATTTGCTTCCCATTAACTATCAAGAAGAGCAGACAATGTGAGGTACAAAAGCTTAAGTTTAATGATTTTAAGTCATGGTAAGGGGAGATGGAATCCATTTTCCAAAAATGAAAGAAATAAAAAGTAACCAAGTAACGAACTTATTGCAAGTCTATTGTTGACTAAGAATTTTATCATGGTTCCGAATATTAAGCTGTTAAATGGTTCACAGAGACCTACAACTTCACAAGAGGGTAAGAGTTGGTCTTGGCAGTCCAGAGATACATGTCCATGGTGAGATGCTTGTCATGCTGAGCATTTAGCTGTGATCCTTACAATTCATCTTCTTTTTCTTTTTTTTTATGTCACTTTTCAGAAATATTTTTAATTTACCCTCGTATCAAACTCTTTCTCTCTAGCTTTCAATGTCTTTGAAACATATCCATAGTTTCTGGGAATAATTCTAGATTTTGTGTATTTCAGAAGGTGTGGGGTAGTGTGGTAGATCTATGTGGAAGAAAAGGAAAGGGATGAATGTTGTCACACTTTCTTCTCACTTCACTTACTGGTTTCAGATGCTAGAAGATCCTCAAGCTTTATTAATTTTACTCAGTGAGGTGGGATCACTATAAAACATCAATATACTGATCAAGATTAGCGTGAGCCTGAGTTCTCATTTTACCACAAATGATAAACCTGTTGCCAAGGTACTAATAAGACTGCATGAGCCATACTTCTCGTTTCAATGATTCCTCTTCCTCCAAATCATCTTTGCCCTGGCTGCAGATGCCTGCATCGTCCAGCACATAGTCATAAACCAGACCCTCTTCTGGAAAAAGCAGCTTGCACTGTTCCACACACATCAGCACAATACCTCAAAAGCCAGAGAAATCTTAATATTCACTTATGTTTGGATACTTTCATGCCATCCCCTTCCCACACAACCCATAACATATCCAAATGTCAAAACCACAAAAACAGTATCTTCATTATCTCAATAGTCTCTTACTCACCTTAATAACATACGATCATAAATGATGAAAAAAATTCATAAGTATTCTAGTAACCATCTTAATCACTTCTGATTCAGAAGAGAAAACATCATCACTCTGGTCGTTTACCTTGCCCTCTTTCATTTTTTCCCTCAGCCAACCAGAAAACTTGACACGCCCATCGTTGTCGCACGTGGCACCAATGCTCCAAACCAGCCCAAAGATGAACCAGGGCTCAATAAGCTCTGCAAGTCTGCCCAGCTGTTCTGTGGGAATAGGTTTCTCCCCCTGAAATCCATTCTATCTGAGTTAGTAGCATTCACAGGAATATTCACTCAAGCTTAATCATGTTCTAAGTCCAATATGTGAAAGGATACTTCTATTTCTCTCAAAAGTGAGGGCAATAACATTTGAAATGATGCTGAATATTACTCTCTAGGCATCAAACTCAAACCCCTTTTGCAAATACACTTGTCAAGAGATGGAAAAAACAAAACATGTATTATATGTCAAGCTCATAAAAATCTGCTGCAATTATCCAGTTGTCTGGGCTTTTTAAGATTCAATGATATGAAATAAATGAATTTAAGAAATTGGCAGTAATGAAAACTTCTCCCATCTTCCAAACTATTGTACAAAATTGTATAAAAACAAAATTAGAGAAATTTTGCACGTTTTAGGAGTCAATTCAAGATTCCTCTATGATTGTCTATCATTTACACATTCTTGATCACTCTCTATGTACTTACTCCTATATATCATTGAATTCACAAACAGAAAATCTACAGGTCGTGTGAGCTGGACAGCTGAACATTTTTTTATTCATTAGTATAGTGAGATTTACAGTGCAGTTATTTCTTTGATGGTAGCGAGATTAGATTCAAAATCCATAAATATAAAGGGACCACTGACAGGTTTAGAGAAAAGGGACAGAAAGCTCAAGACCAAGGGGAAAAGTGGCATCTAAAAGATGGATATGGATATGGGATAAAAGCTTACCACACGTCTTTGTCCAGCCTGTCTAGGCAAAAAACACATACTCCCAGATACAGGAAGTTCCAATACACACAGGAAAATCCCAAGCCAACAGGGCCACCAATGATGACAATATAACACAAATCAAATTAGATCACACATCACAGCAAGCACTGATTAAAGCCATTCAAAAAGAAAAAAAAAACAGTAAAAAAATTAGAAACAAGCTTTGCTTACTACTAGTTATCTACAGTTATCTATTGTGCTAATTCTCAACTTCTGAAGAAACTATAATGTTCTGGAGTAACATACTACATGACACTATGTTATCAATCTTCTACACTAAAAGTAATTTATAATTAGCAGTTTTATTTGTTTTTCGAAGCAGGACCTGAAAAAACAAACATGTAAACACCACACTCAGATTGAGTACAAATAAATGCCACTGCCCAATAAACTTCACCCTGAAGCAAAACAAAAAAAAAAGCTGAGTCACTCTTCAAAGAAAATTAACAAGTCAGCTACAACAAACAAGCAGGAATAATGCTTCTCCAGCCATTCATAAAACTCATTTTCTCTAATGTGATAAGGACTTATACAAAACTACAAGCAAACTGTCCACATGATCATTGTTTCACTATGGCACAAGTCTCCAGCTAACAGATGTTAGTTTGCAGGCCTTTCTGTACACGTCTGTCACACATCTTTAAAACGTCATCCACTCAGTGCTTTAGCAATCACCCCTGACTAGGCAGCAAGAAAGAAAATCATGCTGAAGCCATCACCTCTTTGGGTATGAAGGGAGAAAAGAAGCAGTCCAGAAGCTTAAGAAGACTGAAGACCAACTGTCCATCCACAGATGCAACAATTTCCTTCATGTTTGAACGCATGAACTTGATTGCAGGCTAGGGAACAGCCAACATTTAAGATCAGGAACACTTTATGCACAGTTACTGATTAATATAAATAACCTAACTCCATCAACCTACATCTCCCTCGCAGAAACATAAGGCAGCTAGCCTAGACCATGCATATAAAATAGTGCTTCCTTACGGAAATGCTGTAAATATAATCTCTCTACTTATCAGTGTTCATGAGTCTGCTGATAAATGGATCTACATGTGCTTTCTATTTTATTACTTGTTTATGTGCCCATATGTAAACTGACCAAAGCAAGCAGGACTCACCTCCATAAAGACATCAAACAGATGTTTAAAGGTGTCTCTGTGTTCATAAATGTTGTCTGGCAATTTCTTGAGCCAACACTCAACAAAAGGCTCAAGCCCGATGTAGCTGGGTTCGAGGTACACCATACCACAGCGGCTGACTGTAGCAGGTGAGGCTACGGCCAGGTCAGCCACCTCAAACATCATGGTCATTGCCTGCAAAGGGAAATGAGGCTCAAGACATGAAGAGGTAAAATGTCTGGCTTTTACCCACCTCTGAAATTGTCACTATCAAGACCAGTCTCTTCTTTCAAACGAAACAAATGGAAAACAATAAAAATGCTTAATTAGATCACTATGTGTACACCATTTCCATTCTCTTTTAAAAGCATAATAAGTGAACTTCCTACTTTTATATATCTATGTAAAAGTTTTATGTAATTTAACAAGACAATAAAATTTTAGGCTTAGAATGCTGTCCTTAAGTAGCCAGACTGAAGCATCCTATAAAAAGCCAGTGGGCAATATACAACAGCTGTGCAGTTCAGCAGTGATGTTGACAAACCTCTGTGAGCTTGATGATCTCCCCGCTGCTGAGGCATAGCTTCTTGTTGTCATCCAAAACAGTGTTCATGTTCTCAATCCACACAGCATCCACTGGACCATCAAACAAGTACCAGCGTTTATCTTTGTCACCAGCAGATGTACCCACTCGGATCAAAGATGAAAGAATGCCGTCAGTCCTGCACACAGCACAGATACAAAATTTGCAGTAAAATGTTTCTCATCTGTTTATTACATTGCAATACTCACTATGAGGTATCTACTATTCTCCAAGTAAAAGTTTTACTAATGAAATTAAAGATGTGCATGCTTTGATTATCCATGCTTTTGTGGGCATTATCTACTAACACAAGTGGCTTAATGCAGCAACATGAGAAGGAATTCTGAAAAGAAAAAACCAAGAAGCTTTCTAACCATTCATGTGTTAGTTGGTCAAACTCTCCATAAAGCTGACCCATGGTGATGGACTTTGGATTGACAATGTAGGTCAGAGTGTTTTCAAATGGCTCTCCTGATGGAGAAGGCTCACCCTTTAGTGCTGATTGTGCTTTTTGAAGCACTTCATAGCACTGTTGGGGAAAAAAGATCAAATGTCACAGCAGCAGCATGTCTGTAGACTTTTTCCACTAAAGTCAGTAATATGTAGAAGGATGGTTTACCAACACAGATTACAAACAAACTTATAAGTGTACTTCATGCCCTCCAATAGACTGTTGACTAGTAACATCATAATGGGAGGCACTTACTCTGGTTTTTCCAGACACTGTAGGACCAACCAACATGAGACCATGGCGCACCACTGTTGTCTCATAGAGCTGAATACACTTTTTGATAAAACCTGTCAGACAATTGTGACTTCAGATATATTAAGATTACAGACATACATTCACAGATCCCCACATCTCAAGATATGGACAAAGGAAACACTATGGATCCAAATCAATATAAAATGAGTAAAAAAAGCAAAACATTGAGGATAGAATGAGAAAGAAAGATTCAGTGCAACAAATCCGATGTTGATTTCTCACCATCTACATCCTTCAGGCCCATCTTAATGCAGGATTTTCTCAGAGATGTGTCTAGAGCACCATAGTCTATTGGCTGCTCCCTACAAAATTAAAAGAATGCAAAATTGAAAACTAGATGAAAACATTTGTTTCAGTTATTTTTCTACCAAGGACTAATCCGATAATCATAACATCATTTTCAGGCCATGCAAAATTATCAACTTAAAAATTAACCTATTATTTTTTGTCATGCTGTATTAACACTTTTGTAACATGTACAGTCCCATCTTGCCTGGCACTGGTAGAGGGACTGTGCGAAGCATTGTGTGTTCCATCATGTACTCATATGTGTCCTGTCTATCCCTTGCTTGTCCATCAAGATTTACATTATTATTATTATGATTCATGTAATATAAATTTATCCTGCTGTGAAAAATCTCCTAGCTTTATTGAATTCCGAGTCCCACCTATGGTTGCCTTGACTAGACTGTGCTAAATAATTAGACACTCTCTACGCATAGGCTATAGAGTCATATATTATAAGACACAAGAGGGTTAGTGTGTATGTGCATGTGTATAGGATAGGCCTGAGTTTTGTTTTCTCTCTTCCAGCGTCAAGTTATATTCCAAGCAAAATGTCACTTGGGCAATAAACAAATTCTTATTCCTAATTAGTTTAGTTTAGTCCTTGTTACTCCTCGAGCACCACCTCATTCCTAATAGTTTTACATAAATTGAAACTTGTGCCACTGAAAAAGATATTTAAGGTTTAAAGAAGAGAAAGCAGAAGCAAGTTAAAATGGGAATAAACTTACTTGATATTGGGGAACAGGTCAGATACAATCCCACTGAATAGCTTAAGGTCATCCACAAGAAACTTTGGCACATTGACATCACGAATGGCCCGCAGTGCAATCAGTTCCTGTTGAGATGCAAGAAAAAAGACAATGATGAAAAACAAATATGTGCCCATGTTTTTCTAACAAATTTTGTGGGCTGTTTTTGCCCTTTGTCTCAAAGCTAAAGTAAAGGAGCAAACTTCTCTTTGTCTCACCTCATCCATGTCAGGGGACTGCCTCTTCAGATTGCCAGCTGCTGATATTACACTCTTTACGGCTCGCATGCCAAAGTCATAGTGATCCTGTATCAAGAAAGAAATTCTACACTCATGCTACTGTAAATTTATTAGATATAGTGACTACACTATTTTTACTTACAGATTTCTTCTACCATAATATGCATAATCAGAATTACTTATAATGATTAAAGTTTGCAGTTTTATCTCAGAACTTTTCTTTAGATACGCAACATAAATATAACAAAATAGATAAAAGAAAACAAGTTTTGAGAAATGTTGCATGAGTTTAAAGATTACAAACCTGTGAGCTGAGCTGTTCTGAAGACAGTTTAAATGTGGTGACAATTTTCTTGGCAAGAATTTTAGCATCTGAGAAGCCAAATGAGAAGAGGCTGATCTCTGCAATGAGGGCGTAGTCTGGCACCATCATGGCCACTGGTCTGAACAAGGCCTGTTATTGACCATATTTTTTAATCCTTCTATTTATTTATCTCAAGCTATTTTAAAAGTGTATTTGTTTTGTAAAATCGAACCTTCCTCCTAGTGGAATGTTAGCTAGAAATTGGTGAGGAGTAAATAATTTAAACAAACAGAATTGCAGAAGCTGTTATACATTGAAAGATCAGCTAGAATCAATCCACCTTCTAAAAGGATTGTCAAATCTTCTGGATTTAAAAAAAAGATACTCTTTCTTACTGTGTTCTGGTCTTAGAAATCATGTCATCAAATGTTTTAAACAATGTACTTAAAAGTCATACTTTCAAATTATCTGGCAGCTCTGTTCGTCCAGCATAGCCAGGATTCATGGTGATAAAGACAGCACATGAAGGTTTGAGAATCAACTCAACACCTTCAAAAATGAATCGATCCAGCTGCAAAAAAAGCATGCCACATTAAAAAATAAAATTGCTCAGTCTGATGAGCCAAATGCCTTTTTATTATGAGTATCATGTTTGTCATATAATACTTCTTAAGTCTTTATACAAGATATTTACTTGCATTACAGCATCTAAGAAGAATTAACCATCCTGGGACAACCTCAAAACTGATCCTTCTGACACAGCACAATGCAGATGATGATGATGATGATGTCTATTTGTAATGCGCAGGTATCCATTCAGAAGAATACTCATTGCGCAGCAAAAAAACAAAAAAAAAAAAAAAAAAGAAGAAAAAAGATGTAACTGTAAATCTGCTGCAGTACATGCATGAATGAAAACACACACATCATGGTTGGTTAATTACAGAGAAAATGCATGCATGCATGCAGGCACATGTCAGCACCCACATGCGTGCATGGTGTTCCCTGGCCATTTCTACTAGTGCACACACACACACACTTCCTTCAAACAGAACACATGGTTTGTGCTACAGCAGTAAAGTCATTACCCTTTGCTGTTGAGCTTTCTGTATTGTGGTTATCTGCTGAGCCACCACAGACAACACCTCAATGTCGATGCGGTTAAACTCATCAAAACAAGCCCATGCCCCTGCACTGTGATCCCATGCAGAAATTGTGCACAGATTAAGCAAAAAAAATCACAATCTCGTGTACATAACATGCAGTTTCATCTGTAATTGTTGCAAGCACTAAGGTGATTAATAAAGAAAAACCCAATCAAGCAAATAAAAATTCCTCATTGAAAGGCAACATGCTGCTGACATAAACCCTAAATATCATAGTGCCTGTTTATTTCCATTGAATATTTCTCATTAATCAGACAAAACATCCCTGTGTGAAGTAATTTTTGAACACATGCACTGTATGTGTGAGGAGCTGCAGATGATGACCATAATAAACAGTGATATAAGCATGCTGGGTGATGATGAAACAAAGAAGAATTTAGTATACTATCATATCATAGAAAGTGGTGTAAGGTAATTGTCACAGGATGTCATGTGAGGCAATCATCACACAAAGTCATGCGAGGCACTGATCATATCATGAAAAGCTGACCAGCAGTCCATGTTCACACCTGATGTGCTGAATATGCAGTGAACCTACATGTGAGCTCTATAAAAGGAGTCATTTACCTGGCCAGTCCTTTGAAAAACTTTCCCATGGCCATGAAGTCAAGCTGGTCAGAACAGTTGAATACTACACACTGGATAGCAAATGCCTTAGCCAGGTCCTGCATGAGTAGTCATGATTTTAGTGAGCAAAACATGTAATATACTTCTCCCAAAAAAAGAGACTACCATAAATTTCAGACTATAAGCCACAATTTGTTTCCCCAGCTTTAAGCCTTGCAGCTTAAACAGCAATGTGGCTTGTTTGTGAATTTTTCCAGATTTTTCAGATTCCGATTAATTTTCACTGAGCTCCTAAATTGTTAAAGTGTTAACTGCTCAGATTTTTAAATCAAAGCCACATACAACTGAAGCATTCAGATCAGGTAAAATCATCATGTCCAAAACGAGATGAAATGCCTACTATGCAGCTTTCAAGTTGTATAAATTTGTGGCTTATAAACTAGTACAGCTTATTTGTGAAAAAAGTTGAGATATTTTAAAATTTAGTGGATGTGGCTTATATACTGGTGCACTCAGTAGACTGAAATTTACAGTAATTTTCTATGGTTAAAAAGAGATATTTTCTCAATCAGATAAAGAAATGTTTCTAAGTTTCCATGTGAAAAATCATATAATAATAATTTTTTTTAATTTGTAATAAATAATAATAATGCATGAGATATATATAATGCAAAATCAGACTCATATAGGGGCATGCAGCATAGAGAATATACAGAGGTAAAAAGTAATCAACAAAGGGATCTTGGCATGGCAGACTACTCAAGAGAGATAAAATGGGACGAGTGAAAAAACAGTGGACTGTGTATGTTGATGTTGTACAATTCATCTGTCACTATTTTCCATGTACAACTAGTAGCTAGTCTGAATACATAGTACCACAGCACTTGACCACAATCCATTTTGGAAGGTTGGTTGAGTGTTAATCAGTTCCAATGCCAAACACTTTTTCCCATAAACAATAATGTATAGGGTTCCACCTCCCATCAACAAATAACTACTCATTCATAGTATTTTATAGCATGGCATATGTTGTGACTCTCTGTTCTTCATTTATCCACACCAATAATAACTTCTTTATCTCCTCCATTATTTGAGACCTTGACATTGGTGTTTAGCATTGCATCTCATGGAGGTTTTGGCACAATGTCCAAGTGCTAATTAAGCACCGAAACAGAATTCTCTTGAAAATATTAGTTGATGAATGAAATACTGGAGCATGATTGAGGCAGTTCAAGTGCTGATCAGGTACCACTGTCTTTATTACCTTTGTAGTCTCTGTCTTGCCTGTTCCAGCTGGGCCTGCTGGTGCACCTCCAAACTTGAGATGTAATGCCCCAGTCAGAGTCAGGTAACACCTGAAAGTAATAATATGTGATACAATATAACCTCCCTAATAGACTTGCTAAAATCCACCAAATCAGGTCATAACTCAGAGTGTTTTTGAAGGGAAATCAACCAGTCTGATTTCATTCTGTGACTTCGAACGCCTACCAATTAAAGTTCATTTACTCAAATATTGAACATAAAGTTTTTAAAACCATATCATAATGATTTTTTTGGGGGGGTTGTTGGCTTTGCTTTGGTTTGATCATGTTTCCTGATGTAACCACTGCTGCCCTTGGCTGAAGATTTATAAAATATTTTTATTTTAATATGAGATTTCTGCAAAATGTTGCAATAGAGCACAAGCAGTCACTCACAAGAATTTATATATATACATGACTTCTGTAAAAGGTTGCATCGAATCATAATCTTTCAAAATGTACATAATTTATTTTACATCATTTTTGCAGAAAGTTGTAATATTGGGCAAACAGTCAACCAGAAGTCGGTTTTACTGGACTGACACACACAGAAAACAGTGTGGTTTGTTCTCAAGTAAGTTTCTACTCAAAGTGCTTATACAGAGACTCTGTCTTAGCTCAATATCCACCTGTCTGTAAGTGGAGTGATGACAAGACGACTTGTGTTACCCAAGTACTCATAAGCATATGGGAACTGAGCATTGACAGCTCTCTGGTACAAGTTTTCATCTTCCAGCCAGTAATACCTGCAGGATAAATAAAGTATAAATTTGAAGACAAATTACCCCTTTGATTTCTACAAAACCTAAGGGAGAACAAAAAATTATTTCTTGTGCTTCAAAAAAAATGACATGAAACAAAATTAATACATACGTTTGACGTCACACAAAACTGCATAAGATAATAATGTATGCTTAATAAAATATGTTTCAGAGACTGAAGCCTTTGGTGTGTCAGTGTAATAGGTTTTGCAAATTTGAATTTAAATTTAAGAATGCTCATTGTCATGGCCATACAAGTACAAACACATATTGCTAGGTGAAATCTGCGTGTACTCACCTCAACTGACTGATCCATTCAAAGGCATTGGCATTATTGACTTTCTCCTGAACCATGGTGGCAACCACATCACGTGCATGCACCTCTACCACAATGAGGGCAGACAGTGTCATGCGGCCAATCTTGGAAATGTCATGCCTTACCAGGGATCTCAGATCGTCCAGTTGTTTCAGAAGCACCTCATACCTTTATGTGACAGCAACAGCAATGGTCTTAAAACATAATAAAAAAGGAATGATTGTAAGACTAACAATCAGGAAGTCCTTCAGACTGAATCAGGCCAAATTTTAGAATTCAGCTATAAAGTATTGTTTGAAATGTAAGGTATCCAATGTTTAGTTGAAAACACCCTCCTCATCACAAAATCTTACCTGTCTTCAAGTGTGTTTGACTCCAAAGCTTGTGTAACTTCAGAGCTCCAGTAAGTCTGGCAACCAGCTATGACTACCTGACCAGGCCAACTCAATACCCACTCTGTGCGTGGTTTCTACAGTAAACAAATAAACAATTTAAAAAGGATTCTTTGTCAGTCTGTCTACTTATTCTTTATTCTTATTCTACCTATTAGTCAATATAAATGCAGCATACCTCTTTTATGTATGCAATTACCGATGCACTATAAGTCTCAGTGGACCATATGCTTTTAAAGCACTATCCTTTAGTAATAAATGATTTACAACTTCTGGAAAAAATCATCTGTCCACAATTAAATCACAAGGCTTGATGTTTAGACCAGGGAAGTGGTTAGAGCAATCACATTCATGGCTTGAGGCATGCACATTATCCAGTTTAATACCTGCAAGGCGCAAGTTTGTTCCCCCTGCTGACTCATGTTTGAATGGGTTCCTGACTCCTTTGAGGTTTAGAAAAGGAAAGACTGCAAGGGAGCCCTCACAAAATAGCAAGCCTTGAAATATTGTAGTCTCTAATACCTCACTCCCTAATGATCATAATGTCATGGGACAACCCTTTTCAAACCCAGTAAAGAAAGTAATTAACAGCAGGATGAACTTCTAGCTAGTGCACTTTTAATGACCTTGAGAACACAAAGAAAGTACATGAGCACAAGCTGTTTGTTATTTTAATGACGCCCACATCAACAGCTTCAGCACTTAACTTACACCCCTATCCCCCTATCCTGCTCTCCCAGTGCAACTTACTGTCTTGTAGTCCTCAAGAGAATCTTTGATGATGAGACGCAGACTCTCTTTCATTATGCGCTCAATCTCGCCCATCCAGTCCTCCACATTGCCCACAGGGTAGAGTGTCTCCCTGAAAGCTACATCCTCTCCTTCGCCAGAGTACATCTTTGTAATCTTCAGGTCGTCCTCAAAGCGAAGCTTTTATAACATAGACATGTCAAAGGTTGTTACAGCTCCTGGTATCTTGTCTCCCTTTTTACCCTTCTATATTTGGTAAACAAGAACTCTTTTAAAGAAGGGAGGAATCTTAAAAATTATATTGTAGGCAAAATTTTTCTCAAAGAACATGCATGAGCAGGTGTTGCAAAAGTGAGCGTGTCTGTTATATGTGAATATGGGTGTATGGTTGTTGGTGATATAGTTTACTTCTGTAAATCATTTCTGTGCACCACTTTGTTGGAAAACACTATATAAATGTTCGCTATTATTATTACAATCTTATGTGACATGATTACAATGAACCATGAATATAAATCAGAGAACACTTAACTAGATCTCTTCAAGCCACTGAAGTCCTGTTTTCATGAAAGTATCAAAAAAGAGAAGGACAAAGTTAGAAGTATTTTAATTTCTTCAGAAGATTTATTTTCCCAGTCCTTCAGACATTGGTTTTGTTTTTTTACAGTTAGTAGAAAACTTACAAGCGCAATGTTCTCAAAACATTTTCGCAAATGAGGTTGGACAGCTGTTGGGTCCTTTGTTTGAGACAGAATCTCCAACAATTCATCATCTGATAGGAAGTAGAATCGTGGGAAAGCATTTCGTTTCGTCTCCAGGTATTCACTGAGACCTTTTTGTACTTGCTCTAACAACTTGTTGCATTCCCTCAGATTGTCCAGGAGTCGATTGTCAGGACACAGTGAGATCACCTGCATGATGGAAAGTAATTTCAGCCACTGGTTCACAAATCTGTCTTTAGAACTACTTATAATCCAGTTCCCATCAACCATCAATAGGTCGGATACATCTTTTGATGAGACCTTCACATTAGTAGAAACCTCTACAGTGACACAAATCTCTAGAAATAATCAATTGTACACAAAGCAGTTAATGTTCTCATGCTGTTCTATAGCAAAGTTATAATATTAATATTCTTTTAAAGTAGATGCAAATGAATGCTGTGTGAGTCTGCAGAAAAATCCTACCTGTGGGTTTTCTTTTGCATTCTTCATCACCTTACGCCAGATGCGTTCCATAGTTTGGTACCTCTTGGATTCCACAGGCAGCTGCCTGTTGATGTCCTCAGAGCTGAAGATGGGCTCCAGATACAGCCAGGCTCTCTGGCAATTCAGCCACTCATCCAGCACATCCTGCATATGGCAATATTTCTACAGTACTCATCACTTTTGGTAAATTACTGTGGTCAGATTAGCCTTCTTAAAAAAGAGACAGGAAGGATCTTAAATGTTAGTTTTACAGTAGATTTAGTTTCATTTCTGCATAAAATGGCTGCAGCGATGCTACTGGATTGTTATGCATCAAAAGTTAGTTTCCTTTATCAGCTAGTATTACATTTGAAAATGTGACAACAACCACTTGAAACTGAAACTGTAATAGGGTGCAAAAATGGGTGTGATGAAATAAATAAATACTTGTGATAATGATATTACCAATGATGGTACATTAAATCAAAATTTTGTCTGAATACAAACTGATTGTCAGCCATTGACAATGATTGATAATGCTGCCACTAAGATGTCTTAATACAAACATTTTCAGTAATAAGATTTAAAATCTGCTGTATCAACACTCTCTCTAGAAAGTGAGGTAAAATCAATAGTTTCTGGAAAATAAAATGTTTACCAATTTCCTAACCACCTGATGTCATCAACATGATGAGGCACAGATCTAAAAACCTGAAAGCCCACCTGGGTAGTTCGAAGCTTGCTTTCCCAGCTTGAGATGCGGTCTTCGAATGGCTTCTTGTAGGGTGAAAAAGACATACTCTGTGTCATGACAATGTGGTCATCAAGAAGTTGGCTGGTCTCTTCTGAGGTTTTGATGATGTATGTGCCTGTGTTCTTGTAGGTCAAGATCTCAAATTCCACATTGTCCCACTCATGCTCCATTTTGTCCAGTGCCTAAGAACACACCACATGCAGGTGATGAATATGTGAAAAGTGTGGAGTCAAGATTGCCTAAATCTGGAATCCAGGCAATCCCCTTCATGCTTCTAAAGCACAGCAACACTGCTTTAAAAAACACTCAAACATGGTGCATTACCTACCCACAGATGAGTTGCAATATGACTTTATAGCACCAAAAATGGCATGAGGAATATAGAGATACCTGTAGGATTTTATATTTTATTTTCTCATTTCAAGAATAAAGTTAACTTAAATAGCACCATACCCCTGTCCTATGGGTAAGCTAATGCTGCTTGACAAAACATGTCTATAACATGTCACATGGAATGATGAAAGATGTCGCCAAGCAGTTGCTCCAAGTTTGCTCGATTTATTTGAAAAAAAAATGTAATTCAGACTCCAAATGCTCCTATATGCACTACAATGCCAGTCATAGAACAGATCAAACAGGCTTTTTCTGCTGCTTATAGGGTAGCCCACAGAATGCCTTTTTGAGAAATCATAATGTGTTCACAAGCCATCACAAGGGAATCACTGCAAATCCACCAACATAACACAGTATGACATTCAATCACTCATCATGCTTCATGAATCCGAATCCATATGCTTTCATGTTTCATTTTGATCTAATGCTTTATAATTGTCGAAACAGGTACCGCTTTAATTTACGGCACAAAAATTATATAATGGAAAATAGATTTCTGCTGCCTTCTTGCAAGAGCAGATTAAGATGCTTGCTATACTAATCAATATCTAACTATATGCTCTTTTATATGTTTAGCTTGTGTAGTTATTGATTGAAGTTTGATAATAGTTTCAAATTTCAGTATTTACATATCATATGTATTATTTGTAGGCATGAAGCCAAATTGTTAAATGCTGTATCACAGACATATCATAAACTCTAAATGGCTGGAAACAATCCAGTTCTCTAAACAGAGAAAAAGATATGACATATAAAAACATTCAGTCATCAACTAGATTTTACAGCATTTAAGTACAGACCTGCTCAATGGAATATTCTTTTCCAGCAACTTCGGCAATCTTTGAGATGACAGCTATGTGATCTTGCAGTTTCATCTCAAGACACTTGGAGAAGGTCAAATTGGCCTTGGGCCTTATAGGGAATCCAAGTTCCTCTGACAGCTGTAGCAGAAAGAAAAGCAATAATTAGCTTAATTGAGAATTTCAGATCCCGAATTGAAGCAACATTTAGGAGTAAGTTAAGGAAGAGTTATATGTCATGGAATAAATTTTATAATATTTTCCAAATGACTGAATCTTCACTTCAAACTGATCAGCTTATTGT
Source organism: Pomacea canaliculata (assembly GCF_003073045.1). Lineage (NCBI taxonomy): Eukaryota > Metazoa > Mollusca > Gastropoda > Architaenioglossa > Ampullariidae > Pomacea > Pomacea canaliculata. The sequence goes on along the minus strand of NC_037595.1, from coordinate 26,095,261 downwards.
ATATCAACTGTGCATCTAATGGGACTTGGCTATGTCAGGCCATATCCAAGCAATGGAGAAGATCAGAAAAGGATTTGGGTGATTCCAGGAAAAACCACTCACTAGTTCCCAGTGTCTGTTGCGCATGCCTGGGTTTCTGAGACCCTGAATCAAAGGGATGTATGGACGGAATTCCTCAATCTTTTCTTTGATTTCAGAAGCAACATCCTGGACATCTGCCATCATAGACATGCAGTTGCATCAGCTTCTCTTTTTTGTTTACATTTTATAATAATTTAGTTAAATTATGAACTATGACTTTAATACAAAGCAATCTCTTCTATCTCCTCTTCCACTATTTCTCTAAACATTAATAACAATTCTACCCTTTTCCTCCAAAACCACTTTTGGACCAATCAAATATTGTCCAAAGGTGACAAAATTAACACTGCCTATGTTTCACTTTTGCCATACACTTTTTTTTATGGGGTCATCTGTTTGCTGATGTTTATGTTTCTTGTATGATTGACTGTCGGTTTCTTTGTACTCTTTTGTGTGCAACGCATTGTGCTCATATCCACACAGAGAAATGCACTTTATTGAGTTATTATTAATATTATTATTCCTGACAGTCTTACTATGAAAGCAGTCAATGGTGTGTGACATGATAGCAAACAAATAATAAAACTCACTTGGTATCTCGCTGAAGATTTTGACAGATTTGTGCATGGTTTTGTATGCTTCCATGACAGTCCTCTCAAGTTCCTCGGCGTTGATATTCATCAAAGGGTCATGTAGCCAAGTCTGATGCGACTGCTTCCACTGGTCCACAGTGATCCACAGATTGCGGTATGGCTCAAAGTCCTTTGCAAGCTTTGCCAGCCTGTCATACTACAATAACAAACACAAGTCCCCAGCTATGCAGTAATAAGTTCTACCAGCAAGCATGTCTACCATGTGACAGAGATGGTGACGTAGAAAGTGAACAGGCATTTAGAAAGCAAGACAAGAAAAGAGTGCTCACATCTGACTCAGGTTTGTGCAAGCAACAAGGGCAAGTAACATGCAGCATGTAACTAAACAGAATGTAGGCATCAGATTAAGAAAGAAAAAGAAAAATGAAGAAAACACACACTAACCATAGAAAACATAAGAAACGTAAAAAGCTGTGACTAGGTTAGTGTCTAACCCAAACTGGGTTTGCATTCTATTGATTGACTGTATCATTCTTTGGTCCCTCAAGCAGATCAAACAAAAATGGAAGAAAGCTTTGGCAAGGTAAAATTAAAATCTTGAAAATCATGCACATGAGGGCTGGAAAATCAATCCTCACAACAAAACACAGAATGCTGAAAAACTATAATAGCTAACTATGTGAATTTGGCAGTCATTGATTGGTGTTTAACACTTTGATGAAAGTTAAAATATAAATGCACATGTTTTAGTGCTGTTTCCTACACACCTTTAGCTACAATTGATGACATAATCTAAAAATATATGTGAACATAAAAGAAAAATTGCTTAACATTTCAAGGAGTATGATGTGTCCCTGGAATATTCTTAACATCATCTTAGAAAGTTTACTCCCGAGGCTCATCAACAAAAGAGATCATTATGAATCTCAAAGATTTACTTTTAAGATAATACAAGTTTCAAATACCATAAATGAAAACAGATGAAACAAAACATATGATCTAATTTAGGAAATCATATAAGTGCTCTCTCTTTCACCTACACACATGCATGCACACATGCACAAGTGAAGATTCGGTCCAGCTTAATAAAAATGATAACGATAAAAATACAATTTATCAGGATAATGTTCTTGTTTTGTTGAGCTTTGACAGAGATGTAATCAGGATTTACCCATATTTCTGAGAACAGCAAACATTTTCCTTAGACATGCAAACATCACCATTAAAACACAGCCTGAACAAAACTTTAAGCACATAATTAAAAATGTTTGTACCGCAAAATATAAGCTCATACTCGGCAACCTGTGAGGACATAAGAAAAGCAACAGCAGGAAAGATGACCACGCAAAAAAACGTATCTTTAAAGTACATGAGGGGCAGTCAAATAAAACGCAGCGCATGCCTGGTAAATCGTAGCATGGCATACGCTACGCTTCATTTGACTTTCTCTGATGCATCAACCGGGATTTATTTATAAATCAACAGGATTTGGGGGTAGTGGAAGAAAAAAACAAACAAACAAAATAAGGCACTCCAAAAAAGAGTAAATTTTTTAAAAGCTCTGAAAGTCTTTATCAAAAAAAAAAAAAAGCTAAAAGTGCAAAACAATTGCAGCTGTTGCTACCAAACTCTGTTCTACAACCAACAGGAGAAAACAGGAAGATGGGGCAAGACAGAATGCAGTGCTTATCACGCCAATCAGTGATAAAAGCATTCAACACAAAGTGCAGCAAAATTCATGCCATGCGTTTCTACTTCTTTTTTTGCTGAGGGTTCGTATTGTGTTATCATTGCACAATAAAATGGCAATCTTGCCAAGGACCAATGCTTTCCACAACTGCGTCATTAACGATGTCAGCCTCAAGACAACCTTGGGACAAAAAGCACTTCCAAAGAACGGTTAGGAGAAGAAAATATTAACTGTCAAGTGCCAGCATCTGAGATTTATGTGATGCTCCTAAGTAGGAGTATATATGCTCCTTGTAGACAAGGTTCAAAAAGGCAAATTTTTTGAAAAGCTGATTTCTGTTCATTATCTTTGCTCCTACAGTTCTGAGATATTACTTCATAACACACTATCCAATTTCATATAATCTGCAGAAAACAGAATGTTTAGAGACCAACATTCCATTTCATTCAGAAAAACAAATGGTGATTTAACAGGTTTGATCAATAGTACTAACAATCATTATTACCACCTCCATCTACTTAAAAGGGATTGATCTACACCTGAAAAAGACCAAAAACATTTTAGAAAGGAACATGCTTCAAAACTGGATGAGTATCCTCCTATAAAAAGTGCTCACGTTAGTGACGGGCATGCCAAAGAGCCGTTCTCTGTTGTTGTATGTGACAGCCAGCCCTTGTGCATCCCTCAATTGTTTGTTGACACGTCGCATCTCATTGGCAATTTCTGTGGCTTTTGTAATATCTGTGTGGGCTGCCATACCAGCCACCACCATCTACAGAGAGTAATAAACAGAAGACTGCAGTAAAGAATTTTTTTAATTGCATACCATAATAATTGTTCATCAACAGTTTAGATTATCAGGTTACAAATACCTTTATTCTAACACCTGTAGATGCAATCAAAGAGTGCTAAATCAACACATAAGTGAGAATGGATGGAGAGAATTACATATCAGGACTTTTAAGGTAGATGTTGTAATGTGTATTGTAATTTAAGCTTCGTGTTAAATTATTATTTGATTTAAAGTTACTAATTACTCAGAACTTTTTAAAATACACTAAGATGCTTTAAAAGGGGGAAGATATGAGAAAATGATTCAAAAAGTTGATGTGTGCAACATAAAGTTGCAATAAGATAGTTTTTCTTTTTGATAGGGGGTAATTTTTAATTGGAGAGGTGCTTGAAAACCTCTTTAGAGAAACAAGTGCAAACGCATGTGAGAGCGGTGAGAGACCTGCAAAGTATCAAGACGGTCTTCAAAGCTTGACTGGTCAGACAACTGGAGCTTGTGGAACCTCTCCTCATCATCATTTAGCTGAATATGGGTCTGTTCCATCTGGCGCTCGATCTTGTGTGGCCATCCAACTGCAGTCCATCTAGGAAATGTATGATAAGCAATTAACAGGCTGCCCTCAGACCAAAACTGTATCAACGGGCCACTGACAAAGATCACATGACAACTACAGTCAAAGATCAGAGCCAGTTGACTCTTTACAGTTCAGAGTAGACAAGTAGCGTTTAACTAAGCATGTTCCAGTAAGCTGTAAAGAGACCTGAAAGGATTATGGCACAGTACAAGTCTCTTTTATTTCCATGCCTTTATTTCCCTTTTTTCTCCATCTTCATTTTGTTGTAGAGGGCCAGTAAGCCGGCATTAGTTGTAAGTTTTTGGCAAAACCTGCTGAGGATAGAGGATACTCAGTAATGACTGGTTAGGGTTAAGGCTCCTAATTGCTCTGGCCGTACAAGAACATTGTCCCAAGTTTAACCTTCCAAATATAAGGGAGAGCAGAGACAAGACAAGAGAGAGAGAGACGTCATAGTTATAATGACATAGAAAAAAGAGACGAGTTGTACGCGAAGAGGTTAGAATCAAGCTATGGAGAATAAAGATCAAGATATTTCTGCTGGTGATATTCCTGCATCTGTTTTAAATGCGTGGAAGGAAGTTCACTCCTCAGGAACTTCACACCCCCATCACTCAATCACACTGTCTTCTTCCTCTCTCTCTCTCCCTTTCTCTACATGTCCATTTATCTCTTTGCACAACAAAAAGTTCATCAATTCACCAAGCTTGTGCCAAAATGCAACAAAAACAAAGTGTTTTTCCTTGAGAGCTTCTGCTTGGATTCTCATTTGCTTATGCATTGTTCTCTTTAAGCCTCTTCACTCTCAAGAGCCAAAGAGTTATTGTTTTTGTGTGTCTAAAGATTCAGTCAGTGTGGCAACCATGTTTTGTACAAAGTCTTTGATCTTATGTTCTCTGTACACAATCCTGAGCACCATTCTCAAACTCTTACTCTCGAATACCTGGATTCCCCTGTCTCTACTGGCAGAGTCCACATTTCATATCCTTAAAGCAGGATCAGTACTATGAGGGACTTATGGCTGTGCCAGATCCTGTCCAGCCATTGCCATGATTGCTATCATGTTGCTGATGTGGATATCTGTCATGGAGTTGCCATCTTTGGAGAGGGTGGCTTCCTAGAACTTAAAGATGCTTACCTAACGATTGCTACTTCTAGTTTAAAACATGTAAAAATTTCAGTACTTACTTGGCGTTGAAGTCATCAGTAGAAAGGTTGTAGTAAAACTCTTCGATCAGCTCATAATCCTGCATGGCTTTGTCAATAAGCTCCTGTCAAACAAAGGCAAAAAACAGCTATTTTACTTGTAAAACCCTCTTCAATGGATGTATTAATGGGCGATTCAGCTTTTTCAGTACATTTTTTATTCTTACTGTTAGTATTAAGTGCATAGATGAGATACTCAGCTTGCCAACTACTCACCTGATGTTCTTTGAGCTTGTCAGGAATAATCTTCATCCACTCTCTCATCTCAGACAGCTCCTCAACACAGTTAGGTTTCTCATAAAGCTTGCGACTGATGTTCTTGAATTCTTCACACGCCTATTGAAATATTAACAAAGACTGTCATTACACATCACAAGACCAAAAGTTCTTGGTTAACACAAACCAGCACTCAGTAAACCAGTTCCTCAACTAAAGTTTAATCCTAAAAAAATGTATGGCCCTTTCAACTCTGTACAGTTCAGTTTCTTGCTCATCCATTGAGTGAACTTAGTTTTTCAATTACAAAATCTATTGAAAGTAAAAAGTTTTGAATCAACAAAACACACGCAAGCTCACATCATCTGCCTGTTTACGCAGCTGTCGAGCAAGCAGCTCCAGGACAGCATTGCTGAGAGCTTTGCGCTTCTTGGCCAAAGCCTGACGAGTGTTCTCTGTGCTGACCCAGAAAGGTCCAATGACTATGCTACTGGGGATAGTGGCCTCTAGCTTCTCTTTCTCTTCTAGGTGCATTTCCACCTCCTTCTTCACCTCTGCTGCAGCGTGCTCCTGGTTCTCATAGTCCCTGTTTAAAAAAAATACAAGCATGATGAATACACATTTTTCAAAGCCAGGATAAAACTTGCATTCGTTTTATTGTCATTAGTCAATTGGGCATAACTTGAATCAAACTTTCATTAAAATGTAGTAGAGGAATCATATGGCCAAATGGCTAGAGCATCCAAGTCCAAGGCAGGAGGCATGCACACTACTACCTGGTCTGATACTGTGTGATGCTCCATACTTCCAGCTGTTGAATGGGGGTTAAGGACCCCTTGGTTCAAGAAAGGAAAGGTAACAGGGGATGTGAGATGGATACAAAGAAAAGTGCAATACCTCACTCCCCAATAACTGAAAGGTCACAGGACCAATTTTAAAAGAGATCTTTGCTCTCTGCAGAAAGAACTGGTTTTCTTAGTCACAGGTCACAGCTTCTACAAAGTAATAGTTGTAGACTGCAACTGCCTTGTGCAGCTTTCAGAAACCAGGCTTAAACCCAGAAATCTGTATGCCAGAACCTTTAAAAGCTGCTGTTTGTCAAGACTCCAGCAAAAAGGCATGCATGGAAATTCTTCAACCTCATATACTGATTACAAGACTGATGGTTGAGGATGCAATTGCTTGCCAGGAACAAATCCTGCACATAAGAAACTGGTGCAACAGTTACAGAGTTATGTTCTAAGACTATATGATTATTGTGCTTACTTCACATACTGGTTGATGTCCAAGTTCATAAGCTCTAGATATCTCTCATACTCGCGGGCATAGGCCTTGAGAGGGATGAGAGACTTCTGGATGGTGCGGCACACTGTTTCACGCAGCTCTTCCACTGCAGGCTCATGTTCGCCTACAGATTCTAACAGTGGGGTACCAGACCAGAAGATGTCTTCCATGATGAACTATTTGTGACACCAACATACACATACTTGAATTTCAAAATTTCAAGAGTGCAAGTAGTCAGACGGTAATGTACACATTATTTCAGCCAGGTGACCTTTATATTGATTAATATGCAATTTGAAATTTAAATGCACTATATAAATCCATAATTTGAAGGACGGACAAATGCACAGTCCAGAAGTAATATACAAAACAAAAATGCGAAAGTCATAGAGCTAATAAATAGCAAAAGACATTACTATCTTAAGACTGATGGTTTTTCTAAATGCATAAGTATTAAGTTAGAAACAGCATTTAGCCAATTGTTACTCAAAAACTCACCTTTTCCAGCTGTGGAACATTATGTGTGGACAGAATACCACGATCAAAGAGTGAGATGAGTGTTGTCTCAAAGGAGGGAAGGCTGGTGCTGTAGTGTACTCCACTGGCATCAAGAACAAGATCCACCAAGAAAAGAGCATTTTTCTTGGGCTTAAAAAAGCTGACAGCAATCTCTGGCCCCCATGTGTAATCCTCACTCAAAGACATTGTTGTATGACAGGCATCAACAACCATTTGAGTGAAGCTCACGAGAGAGTCTTGTACTAAGAATCGCAGGGAGTCCTGCCAAGAAATATGTGACTTTAATGAACTAAGCTCTCTTGTGTATTGTCAAACAGTTTATAGAGATGGTAGTGAAATAGGCAAAACAGTCAGAAAGGCTGCCAGACAGAAAGAAACCTAAAACTGAGATCAACAATTCTGTTCATCTGCTACAGTAAAAATATTCACCAAACATCTTCTGTTGCTTGTTTTTTAAATATTTTATTTATGCAATCACATCAAAGCTGGAACTAATGATATTTTTCTGTGAAATTTGCATGTGTACATTTTTGGCTATTTTAAGAATTGTGAAATGAAACTGACCGAAAGAAAATAATCTTGATTTTGCATAAACAAATGTTTATTGTATCATCCCTTTTGACACCATTGTTACCTACATGCATGATGTACACAACTCAGATCTCATATCACTATCCTGACACTTTATAAAGAGCTGGAGATAATTTAATCTTGATAATTTATTTGATAAATGATTTATAAATAAATATCTCATAAAAATAAACCTGACAGTTGTGCGACTCTTTTAACGATCTCTATTAACTACCTGCATGATGAACTTGACAGTTTCCATAAATTTTTTTAGTTTGGAGATCTCATAGACTTCCCAGTTTTTTTCATGAATGTTGAACCAGCCTTTTCCCACATCTCGCAGACATGTCCTGATACTGACTCGAAGCGATGATATCCAGCTGTCCTTTAGGTACATGGATGTCTGCAGTAGAGATTGGATTAATCAGTAAGATTACTCAATACTTTTCTAGGCAAAGACACCTTCAGAGTCAATTACACAAGCAAAAGCTTTTTGAAGTTAACCAAGATAAGAACAGCATCTCTGAGGACACACCAATATTCTGTCATGAAATTTCTGAAGAAAAATTAATTTGTGACAGAACTTTCTTCCTCCATTTTGCAGGATTTGTGTGGCTGAATGGGACAATTGTGGACCTCTCTCATGATTTTTCTCTGAAGTTAATGCATGTAGGCTTTTTTAATAATTGCAAATGGTATCCAAATCTGAAAACTAAATCAAATTCCTTGTAGTATTAATTAAGTCTGGACACACATTTAAGTCTTCTACCTGAGATGTTGCCTGTGACTGTGTCTGTTCAAATTCCTCTAGTCGCATAGGCTTGGCTGTTGGTATGTGGTACAGGGACATGTTGTGGCTGACACGATTGCACTCTGTTCGCACTTTGCCCATAGCCTGAATACTCTCTTGCAGTGTGAGCAGCGAGTTAAAGGCAAAGTTGTCGTACTGCTCATCAAATGGGTACTCTGGCACATCCATACAACAGCCTGTGCAAATTGATACATACATGGTCATGAACGTTATTTTAGGTGGGGATAAATATAATTTTATGGCAGTAAGAGCAACAGTAATAAGTGACTTTTTAAGTTTAAACATAAAATGTGATGTCATGTTTCCTTCCCAGTAAACAGGAAACCTGAAAATGATTGTAGTTCATACCTTTATACAACTGCCTAAAAAGAAAGAAAATGCTCTATAACATTTCTGCGGCAAAAGTTCTACACTTCTTATACCTTTCTCAGGTATCGCTTTGATGGGTGTCTCTGGGATGGTGACAAAGGCAAATGTTTTTCGATCATCTTTAACTGTTTTGTCAAAGATGATACGGTTCATTGATCGGCAAAAGTCAATGTTTACTTCTCTCTCCAATACTTGAAGATGATCATCAAGGTTGCTAAACAGGGAAAAAAAATCAAGATGATTCCTAAAATGCTTTTCATTTTGCTAAATTTAATTGAGATTTTTTCTAAATGGTTAGTACTTATCAAAAGCTAAATCCCTTTCCTTTAAAAAAATCAAAAGCACTTCTGAATTAGATGCATAAGTGATCATGATTGTGTGGTAATGGATATATTACATAACTAGGAAAGAAGTGAAGAGCTCCTTAAATGGTAATAGATCCCCAGTGTGTCAAAATATGACTTTATATAATTATATATATCTCACAGACATATAATACCTCAATCTATGCAAAGATTTATGCAGACTTTTTTTCAGAGAATATTTGCCTAAGGTGACCTCAAACCTTGCTCTCTAGACCAAAAGCTGAGTGTATCAATTCTATACTTTATATAAGTACTAAGTATTCTTTGAATTTCTACTTCTTAATTTAAGACATACTTCTTCTGTAGGTCAATGCCAGGTGTGGTTCGTGCGCACTCCACCATTCGTCGGAGAGATGCCTGGTCCAGCTCTCCTACACCATCCATAGGCATGCAGTCCACATACAAATTGTACCGCAGCTCTGCCTCAAAAACATGACGACTCTCAAAGGCTTCTGCAACACGCTCAGCAAAGATTCTTGGATCTTCTGCTCTGAACATTAATCTGATGCGAGGCACCCAGAACTGGCCAGAAGCTTTGACACGTGTCCCTGGAAAGACAGTGATGATGATGACGATAATGAGTGAGAATTTATAAAGCACAATATCTCAGTCAAAGGCAGACTCATTGCACTGAAACAAGGTCACCAAAAAGAAATGAAGATTAAGCGGCTAACCATCTCATTCCACAAATAAACTTTGGATCTTGGATATGCTCTAGTAGCAACAAGAAATGCAGCTTTCTGCATCAAACTGTGATCATACTCTATAAACTTCAACAAATTCGAAAGGAGTAGACTGCAAGCATGCTTAACAGCTGATCACGTGTAAATGAATTTCTCAAACAGATCACATAAATTTAACATAGTAAAATAGGATTGACAGTACTTCAAACCCAGCTCTTATAAGCTTCTAAATCCTCGGGCAAATACAACTTCCATAAAATTGAGGTTAGCTGGATGGTAGATCTATGAAACCATACCATCAGGTCTCACTCCTCCATTGACTATTGGCTGTCCATCATCCACCACACGACCATTTTCATTAGTCTTCTGAACCAGGTACTGTTTGGTTAAACTATCATAGTCAAGCACACCAACATCACACCAGTCATATGTGATAGATAGGTCTGTTGGATCCTCTGTAAAAGAGCGGTATACAGAATATTATTATTTTTTGCCTTACAAACAAATAGTCTGGCAAAAGTAATTAAAAGATGGTGTTGATGCTACTATTGCGCTGTTGCTAAAAAAAACCTGACAATTCAGATACTGTGTGCACTACTTTATAAGCAGAGCTCTGAGACACATACAACAACCAGTGCTATTTATAATGTTAGCAGATAACTTCTGTGACAATATTATTGTGCTCTCACTAAGAAATTTTTAAGAGGTGCTAGAAACAAGTAAAATACCATTTCACTCACTCATCTTGTCCTTACTGATCACAGGAAGAAGAGAAATGCCTGGCACTGGTTTGCGAGTGCCATTTGTTTGACCCATAGCCACCCACTCATTAGGAGTGCGACAGTCTTTCTCCTCATTGTCAAAGATGTGAAGAGGCAGATATGGAGGAAAAGGGGCTGGATTATCTGGATCAGCATTGAGTAACACTGTATCAGATCCTGTATCTTTTGGCATCAACGCATTTGTCTTGATGTTGTGTGACAGTAACAGCTGCTTTAGGTCTTTGCGACAGTACTGGCGCCGTCGCCTGAAGGTAATATTGGTGAAACAAAATGAATAAAAGAGAGATTATTGGGAGAATGCAAACTGAAGACATTGAATAATTGTTTTTATGCATTTGAAAATTCAGAAATGTGTCTATTCCCAAACATACATAAAATCAAATATACCATATAAATATATATATTTATGAACATGTGTGAGTACAGATGCAAGCACATCCTGTACAAATACAAAAAGCAAGCATGCATGGCTACACATGACTTAAAAGCTTATATCTTTATATACTTTTAAAAGCACTCACTCCTTGAAATGGGCTGATAGCATCAATAAAGTATGTATGTTCATTTGTTTATTCTCTCTCTCTCTCTCTTTCACACAACACACACATGCACATGCACATATTCATAATTTGTTCCATTTACAGACACAACAATATAAAAGCCTATCAGAAATAAACACTAGAAGTTTGGTGAGGTGGACATTTTAAATTAAATAATTACTCTGAGAAAACTGATTAAAAAATATGATTGCTTAAAAATATTTAGCATTAACACATCCGCATTAATTCATGTTAATGAGTGTAAGAATTCATCTCCTGTAGATTTGCCCATTTTTTCATCAAAGAACAAGTACGTGTAAATAGGAAAGAAACCCTTGGTCCCCACAAGGTTTATTTTGCCATGAGTTTCTTCCCTTTTAAGCATCTGATCAGATGTTTTATTACTTTTCAAAATAGCTGAAAATCAGTTGATCTAACTCCAAATATTAATATTAACCAGAACACATATACCTATGTCTTTCTTATAGAGAAACCTTATGTAACACTCTGGCTGTTACAAGGAGTTACTTTTTTTGTGCCTGATCATTATTCGATCTTTTTCTTTGCTGCTGTCAGGCAGGCACAGGATGCCAGCAATAGTGTTTTGTCTCCTTTTTTTTTTTTTTTGTCCCCTTTTATTATGTGCTGCTTACAAAGAAACCTAATTGAACAACCTTTAACCTCCTGTCCTCGACAGAGGGGGAAGGGGGACACACATGTGCACACACACATATGCCTGTGCATGCACACAAACACCTTGTGGCCTAGCTGAATTTTGGGGACTTTGGACATGACTGGCTGGTTAGTGGGTTTTGGGGCCACCGGATGTGGTCACGTGAGTGTTACAAAGTGGGATAAGAAGTTCATGACTGGAGGTTTGATGAGGGAAGATGTATAAGCAGTCAGGGTTGGGTGTTGGGACATTTTGTTCCCAAGATTCTTGAATGGAGACTGCTCATGGTAGACAAGTGTGTGTGTGTGGTTTTTTTATTGTGCAGTGACAAAATTCTTGTGTCTTAAGGATTACCTGTATTCTCTGCTTTTTTATGAAGGAACCAGTTATGAACATCAGTTTAACTTGGAAAATGTACACTTTGTGTTGTGATTTCTTGCACAACTTGCCCACCCTGCGCAACCATATAAGGGAGATACATGGGTTACATCTATATACTTATTTATACATTTATATGTCTTTCTTATAGTTCTCTCTTATTCATACCTTTCGATTTCAATCTTTCTGGGGCAGTCACCAGGTTTGGCGAAAAATGGCAACTGTACTTTAGGCTCTGATGCTTTAATAGGGAAATCCTGTGTAAAAACAAATTAAATAAATAAATTTTAAAAAATCAATGTTCATTGATCTGTCCTGTAGGCTTATCACACTTATGATAAGTGTCTTCAAAATAGCTCACTTATCTTGGATGAATTATCTCTTATATTACTAAGAAATATGGGAGGCTTATAAATTTGACAACAAGATATAAAGACATGTTGACATTTCCATGACTTGAAAAAAACTGTACTGGTTTTATGTTAAAGAGTTATTTTGACCATAAATGCTGAGAATTTTTACACATCCAATCCTTGAGGCTGTATGATGATACCTTTGGCCTTTAGTCCTATAAACTATTCCACATTAATTTTAACATCTTGCAATACCTCACTCAAACACATTAATCTGACAAGATTTTTAAACACCTTTAAAATGTGCTGCACTTGACACTTTGAATTTTAACTTGGTTTAATCATGATTGAAAAGCAAAAATATTATTCTTTTCATAGGATTGCATACTTACTCAATTGCTGTAAATACTACATAAATAATTATGAATAAATGAGAACACAAATGCATGAGGAGAGACACTGATGTCATGGATAATCACCCCTTCTCCATTTGGACCTAAGCCTACTCAGTACTCAAACAGCCCACACCAGCAATGTATATTAGCTTTCTTTAATCACTAATTGCATAGTGCTGGCCTATGAATAAACAAACCAACCAATTACATAATTAAATTTTCAACAAAAAAGGTCACTCACAGATACAGCTGTCATTTCTGTACTGGAGCCAAAAGTCTGCTTCTTTATCTGTGACTGCAAATTTTCTACTGACGGTGGCTGAAATAACTCCACTGGAACAAACGAAAACAAAAGGATTAATGTATTAAAATGTCACATGAGAATTAAGCTAGAAGTAATATGAAGGTCTTTGAAATACAAATTATCACCCATACATAATAGATTTTGAGTATCAAAAGTACTACCAAGCATTAATGAAATTGTATATTTAATTTTATAATTAAAAAAAGGATATTACAAAGTGGAATTACACTATTCTTTGAGTACCGAAGCTTGCTGCACATACAACATAAATGTTTAACATATGAAAATACACATCTACACGTAGAGAAACATATATTTGTTCTTACGTATGCACTCATTTATTAAGTCTGTGGTATCTTCTAGCATGGTACACATCATTATATCTAGTATCACTACATGTTCACTCATCTTAACAAACTGAACCTTGACTATTTTTGGTTAACAGACGGCAACTAAAAGTCATATTGCAATTATATTGTCAATAGCTGAATCTAGTGTGTTGGGATGTCTTTCAAATACAAAGTCACTATCACTTAAATCGTATATTCTTGTTATGCTAACACTTTAAAAGTTACATTAATTCAGTTAGTAATTTACATTATTCATATTTAATTTACCCCTCATTTTTCACAGCTACAGATATCAGGAAAAAATTACAGTGTTAAAGAAATAATTACCACTGGGTGTGTGTTCTTCTTTGGCAACAACCCATAGTGTATTTTGCTGAGTTTGAGGTCCCACCAAATGGTCCTGAAATGATGTCAAAATACAAAGTATAATAAATTAATTAAAAAAATTTGTATTTATAATATATATAGGAGGGAAACTTGTTCATACACACACACGCATTCATTCTTGCTTACCTTCAAGGAGCTTTTGCCTGCATCAGCACCAATTATATCTGAGTAAAAGCCTCGCTGTTTCACTTCTGGATACTGCTGTCTATCCATAGCAGCTCTGGTTGAAGTGCTGCTCTGTGAGCGGCCAGAAGAGAAAGGCCGATTCTGGTATGCATTGCTGCCTGATCTTGACATTTTTACAAGAATCTTGTGTAGCTGTTCCTCAGTGGCATGGTCCTAGTAACAACAATTAAAGTTAATATTTCACTTATGTATTTCTCATTTCCTCTGAAATGTATTTCCTTCATTCACAACATTGTGAATTTTCAAATTGTGATATTCTTATATTCTTATTTATAAATACTGTAAATAGTTAATTTTCAGAAAAGCAGTAATAATACTAGCTGAATGCCTAAAACTGCAAACTCCATTTGATTTTAGGTTACTGCTTCAAACTATATTGTTCACACACTCAAATCTTTCTATTTCTCTCTGTCTCTCACAGGCATAGAGAGAATGGTGGTGGAAAGGAACAACTAAATGAACAAAAGGATAGGAAGCTTTTGGAAGAAGGCAAGAAAGAAGGATGTCTTTTGAAAGTTTAAAAGTTTAAACGGATGTTTGGAATGCAGATTTGCTAACATCAGTTTCTGAGCTTTGGTGAATATAATAATAAAAGTATAGTTGGAGTGGATATCGACTAATGAAATCTGCAAAAGTTACTGAAGTAAACACATTTCATAAATAAGTTATTAGGCCATAATAAATGTTTATTAGGCTAATTAAAAACATTATGCTGTGTGATTAAAAAATAAAACTTACAGAAACTCATCCAACTTATGAACGAATCCGGAGGACGCCGTCGCGAAATGGCGTCGTTGCCATAGAATTGGTAGTTTCCGGTTTCTTCGATACGTCATATCCTGTTAAGAGAACATGTTGGATAACACTTCTCTGCAGTTAAACCATGAACGTCTCATGGTTAAACAGAGTTGTTTTTTTAAGATTTGTCATTTGTCACGTTTTCACCAACAGGTCGCAGTGGGGTTCCATTCGAAGTCAACGAACAGTCGCATAAGAGAATGATACAGCCTTTATGACAAATAAAAAAAAATAGTGCCACAGATCTGTGTCTAGCTGCAATGTTGAGATGTACGCACACGAGAACTATATAAGAAAAAAAAAATGCCTTTTTCTGTTTTCGTGTTGTCGCCTGGCTGCCATCGTCAGACACATTTAATTACAGCTTTCACGTTATTTAATCAACACATAAAGCAAAAGTTCCATGTATTCTTTTATTATACATACAAATCTGGATTAACAAACAAAAAAGCTATCAGGTTTTGACCCATAATATGTTTAATTGTTAATTTAATAATCTACTAAGTAATAACTTAAGTAAAATGTCTTTGATGTGTATTCTTGATATGACTGAGAAGTGATTTATACTGAGAAACAACATGTTATGATTAAGTACACGTAACTAAAACTTTAAAAATGGACTAATAACGTATATTTCTAAACTTAAAATGCTTACACATTGTGAACAAACTACCTGAACCAGAATTCCTAGCTTGTTTCATGTTGAAAAGCAATTTCCAAGTCAATATTTCTAGTCATTTGTCTGTTGCTTAAACTGAAAAAGATCATTACCTGATTTTGCCTACACAACCCAAAATGAAACCAAAAACATGCCCACCAATACATGTATTCTCTACATATGACCACAAATATTCACATTTACTAGCAAAAACATGTTTCACACACAATATAACATACAAGACAGAATTTTCAAGGAAGAGGTGGCCAGGTCACAGTATGTATTTGACAATAATTGTCTTTACCAGAGAATGTGTTTGACTTTTATCCTTGCATTAGATGATTAGCCAGTAAAAGACAGGCATATACATCATCTGCAGCATATTGTTTTTGATCCTCGGATAATGGATAGTTATCCCAGTTACCACATCGTATATCTGTGTTTTTGTCCAACTTTTTTCTAAGAACATTTCTTGTTAAGCCATCTAGGCTCCACCTCTCTGCACTTTTCAACTTAGCATTGGCAAGTTTGCCTAAATCTTTAACTGATTTATGAATAACATCCACAACACTGATGCCAAAATCACGCCCTAGTTTCCAAAAATCAGCTTCAATGTTTATCCCACATTTTATGATGTTGTCATGAAAAATCAAGGTTTTTAAGGCACAGGGAAGTTTTTGCATTGGTGAAAGATGAAATAAGTAACACTTGTCAGTAGATATGCACATTTGAATCAAAGCTACCTTGCTTTCTGTAGAACCTTTCTTGAAAGTTACGGGCCATTCCACATCAAACCCAACATGCATTTTTTCACCATGTGCAGCGCAGGGCAACATTGATAGAATATCCTCACATAACAAAGTACAGTCTGCACTGTTGAAGGAATATATAATTGATCCTTTGAAATGAAGAAATTCCATACTCGAAGAAATTATTTCACTTGCAGTTAGTTCATGTTTTTCACTCATACTACATTTTATAAGCTGTGCTTTTGCTGTTTTCCTCGTACTGTCAGTGGTTTGGCCTGCTGATGCATTAGGTACCTGCACTCTAGTTTCATGACTGCATTTTGAGGTATCTTCAGTCTCAATTTTTCTTGTGTACTTTTCACCTATCCAGTCTGGTAATAGTCGTTTACGACTTCTCCCTGCCATGGATATTTCTTACAGTGTTTCCTGAAAAACAGAAGAGAAAATACTGTCTTAGCATCTGCAATTACAGATACATTGCAAAGTTAACATTAGCATTAACAGCATCTTGATCATGCCTTGAATATTTATAATCATAGTTATCATATTGCGGTAACGCCTTAATTTCTTGGCTTTGTCATGCTATGATCAGATTAGTGTTGCGCTAGTATAAAACTTACGTGTCTTTCTATGAGGTGCTAAGGTCTGATATACAATTTATTACAAAGAAGCATCATTTTAGCTCAGAAACATGCCTGGGTTTCTAATATACAGAACACAGGTTACTGAACTTCGGCATGAGAGTAGCGGCCCCTGCTTATGGCAGGCAATCACATTGCAGGCAGACATAGTAGTCTCCCTTGCTATATTTTCCTCCTCGTACATCGATAATCTGGCTCTGGTCTGACGAACTAGGATACCCGACGCAGACACGCCGAAACTGCTGGCTGGTGAGAAAAGCATCGAGAGATATTATACATAGCGTCTCATTTATATGTTAGATCGGATAGCGAAGAAGATGTTTGCTATCACAATTAAAAATAGAAACCTCACGCGGATTAACCATGAAATGATGTAAAGTTTTCAGCATCTAGAGAACCATACTCATACATACTGTTGCTTTGGAAGCAGATGATATATTTGACTGTCATCTCGTAAAGTAAGTAATTTTCAGTTTTAATTACCCATTTGTCTCTGAACAGAAAATGTAGTTTATTATTTCCACGCAGACGACACATCCCTGAAGTCCTTCCATTATTTCTTGGAAAGTGTCTGCATGTGCACATTTGCTCAAACGTAGGTCACAGTTGTCAGGGACGCATTAGTGGTGTCCATCGTACAACTATTTTTTTCTCAGTTGTTTTATATTTCTTCAGTTTCTGTTGCATTTGCGTGCTTTGTATTAGATAGACGGTAGTAAATTTAAGTAATCGCTGTGTCTGTCTTTACAATTTCAATTTGAATGCTATGATTTTAAAGAAGGCAATTAAGTGAACGAGCGATATATCTATAAATGAATGGGTGTGACAAGTAAATAGGACTAATGTGTACGAGTTAAAAAATATCATGTGGGTTCAAACACAATTATAACAAGGTTTTTAAACTGAAAGATATCTCTCAGCATTATCCTCATTCAAATATATAGTAGCCCAAATCTTATAACACATTTTGATGTTAAAAGTAATGGGTAAGTCATCATTTCAAGATTTTATTGAAACTGTAATGAACATTTCCTTTAATTTTTTTTTAGTACATTACACTGAGATTAATCAAGAAACAAAATAAGTAATATATATTGTTTAAGAACTGGATTAAAGCATGTATCAAAATAAAAGTTTAAAAAAATGCTTTCTGTCAGTTTACAGATTATTTATATCTTTGTCAGTGTAAAGGAAAAACACAAATTAAGTTTTATTAAGGACACTGTGGAAACCCTCTAGGTTTGAGCAAGTTGATATAGTAAATTTAATACTTTGTTCTTATTTGTTGGTGAATAGTGATGGTTAATAAGCATTGTGTGTGACAAATTTACAGGACTGTTTCTCACTCTTTTTTTCACTATGAGATAGTATTTGTTGCCTGCTTGACAACAACTTTTATTCATCCTTTTACCATCACAATTTTTTTTTCCTCTGGTCCTGGCAGTGCAACAATTAGGGGCTCATCACCTATACAGTGAAGCTTGAGAGTCTTAGGTTTGCCTAAGACACTTTGCTCCATCTCTGCATGTGATGTTTGTTTACAGGGCTTGCTGTTTTGCCCTGATATAGTTGTAAACGACTAATTTTCCCGAATCTTTCTCTGTTGAGCACATGCTTGTGCATGCACACATATAGGCACATGTGATAATGTGTATGTAGAATAGAAAGTGAGCCAAGAAAATCTCCATGTTGTCGTGATAATGTTTCTGGAGACATCTAGATTTCTGTTGACAATGTTTGTAAGTTTTTTTGGCTGCTGTTTACCATTTTATATTATTCCTCACTCGCTGGGTGTATGTGCACTATGTATATTTTTCAATCCCTGAGTGTATGTGTACAGATTATTTCTCAGTTACTGGTTACATGTGCGGGAAAGGAGCTCTAAGAATGTGCTTCATTTTTATTTAAAAAGGAAATGGAACATTCATTGTGCACAGCAAGTTTTCGGGAGTTATCTTGTCAGAAGTAGTTTGTGTTATATATACACACACATACAAATGTTCCTTCTCTCCTCCATCCATTGATTCAGTATCTGCGCTTTCAGTTATCTGTAGTTTATCATGGCTTGTAAAACAGAAAATTAAAGAAATAAAATTACAATTTGTAAGTTTCAGGATCCATGGCAGGTGAGAACATGACAAAATCAAGCAGCTCAGACACATAAGTCTTTGAATCATGTTTCTTTTTCCTCAGAATCCAAGTTCCCTACAGAACTTGCCTCCATTCTACCCCTATCTTTCTCAGTGTTCTCATTAGTTGCCAATATAAAGTGTGTTCAGTATTATCTCCAGTTTCACATAATCATGGTGCGTATTGGACTCTGTTAAAAACATTCTTAAGGATATGACATTTTGTAGACTGCAAAATACTAGTAAGTTAATGATGATGTTTTCAGATATGTATTTATTTAGTTTTTTGGGGTTTTTTTTTGGAAGGAAGGGGTGTTTTTTATTCTATATTGATGTGTATGTATTTTGCTCTTTATTGTTGCTAAATTTGTTTTGTGTCACAGATATTTGTCACTAACTCTAGATGTGGTTTTGGCTACTTTGTCCTTGGCATAATTTATAGAATTGCATTTTAATTCTGTAGATCTGCCAAGCTGGGGTGTGGAAAGTCAAAGACGGACTCACCTGTCCACAATAGCTACAGTTCCACATCCAAAAACAAGATGGTTGACAAATCTGAAAGCTCCCTGCTTTTCCCAGCACCTATTTCCCCACAGATAGTCTCTTCTGGCACCGAATCGATCCCGTCTCGACAAAAAGTGGCATTAAAGCCAGGAAGATCATTGATGGATTGGATACGCTTGGGCCGCAGTGGGCAAGATTTGACAGGTGTGGGTGGCCATACTTTAAATGTGACTTCAGCGGAGCTGGCCAAACATAATACTCCAGAGGATGCTTGGATTGCAATAAGAGGTAAGATCTTGCTAGATGTATATCTGTATATAACTGTAGCTATAGCTGTGAATGCAGCAAGATCCAGGTAAATGTTTCCTTTATGGCATTTTTGGATGATGCAATAGTCATAAATTTAAGCAGTTATCATCACATGAGAAGAGTTGTTTCAATTTTCTTATTTGTCAATATCTCTGCAACTCTGTTTGATAGGAAAAATTTACAACATATCTCCATATCTTGAGTATCACCCAGGGGGACAAGAAGAATTGATGAGGGGTGCAGGAATTGATGGAACACAGTTGTTTGATGAGGTATGTATATCATGTGCATGTACATGCATGCACACTTGTGTGCACTTTTAAATGTGTGCATGCATGCGCACATACTCATCGATGCACACACATACATTACTTATATAGTTTTTATGTGTAGACAGAACATTGTGATTTTTTGTAAATGCTGTCCTCCTTAAGTTTGGGGTACACTGTCCACTGGATGCATACATCGCTTTCATGGAGTATGGATCTTAACTATAAGTCTGCAATAAGTGGACTGTAAACAAATAAAACAAGGCTGAATGAATAAATTTGAGCATACATTGCCCTCTCACTCCACAAGACAATCACATTCTCATTTTCCCATGTTATTTGCGTTGCATTCTTTGTCAAGCACACTGCTGCAAAGTGAGGAAACATGTGCTATATAAGTGCTTTTTATATGCATACAAGTGGGTTGGAGAGAGAATAGGAATAGAATACTAAATGCTTGTAAAGTTTTGAAAGAATTCTGGTTCTTGAGAAATATTTAAACTGAAAGATAGAGAGCATGATTAATTTTACATTAATTTGTGTAAACTTGAGGTGCTGGCATTGATGTAATTTTGCTAGCAGCTCAGATAGAGAGGCCACTGATTAGTGCCATTACATATTAGTAACCTATTAAGGGGCGTCAGAGGAGTTGGCATCTTAGTTATCTTCAGGAGTGCATTTATCAGATTTCTGCTAAGGTTAACTGCATCAATGCTTTCTGTGTTTCATTTCTGAGCAAGGTGTTTGGTCTGAGATAACACTAGCAAATAGGCCTTTTGTTGTCATGGAGGGGAGGAAAACAGGATACGATCTTCCTTCAAATAGAGAATCCTTACATCAGAATATGTAAAACTTTTTTTATAAAAAAAATTACTGTCAGGTCTTCATCTTGTAAACATTTATGCTCGTTTTCTGCATGTTCCTCCCCCTTTTCCCTCGACATTTTTGGGGTGGAAATAGAATATATTGGCCAAACTTTACACATACGCTGAAAGGGGTTCGCACCATTGCTTTTATCACCACGTGTGCAATGCGTCTGTCTCTGAACCTTCAGCACGAAAGAGAGACTTGGCGGGGGAACGAGGGGGGTGGGGGGGACGGGTGGATAGGTGAAGAAAATCTTGCACTTTTTCGATAAGAAGAAACATTTTATCTGCCCTTCTCCACCAAGCCTCCACTTGCCCTACTCGACGTCAAGCGTCGCCTTGATTGAAAGATTGGGTGCCAGCTTAGCGGCAGAAATACATCACAGCTGATCACACAGCACCCTTACGAAGCATTTTTGGATGCCGTTGAAAACATAAGAACCAAAAAAATTGTGTCTTGAACTGATGTGCTTATCAATTTCGATTTACAAACCACAGTTGTTGCATATTTCTGTCAAGAAGTGCTACAGCAAAGAATGTCTAGAACCGGTCCTTTCCTTCCGTCGGAAATTGCTTATTTAATTTAATAAGTAGTGATATCTTAGAACAGGGAATAAACAGAGAGAGAGAGGAGGGAGGCAAACATAGAAGGGGATGAAGAAAGCACGCACATAAATTCACTCGTTTTTCGCTTTAAAGAGATATGGAAGCAGCGGTTTCCGTGGTTTGAGTCAGAGAGGTGTGTGTCAGTAAGTAGTGATCTAATCCACTGCATCGGACCTCAAATTAAAGAAGAAAGAGGGAATGGGGGGGAGTGGGGAGAGAGAGCGCTCATTTATATAAATTCACGCCCATTTCAGAGAAGTCGGGACTAATTAGCTTTTATTGTTTGAGGTGGTGGGGTGGAGTCAAGTTCAGTCATTCGTACGTGCTCTAGGTCACGCGCGCGTGCACACACACACACATGTGATCTTACCAACAACCCTTTTCCTCCACCGACGCAAGAATCTGTCACCTTCCTAAATAGAAGCAAGACAAGTGTCTCACTTTTTATGAATAAAACAGTATTTGAAAGCTTGCCTGGCGCGGCCATCGATTCGGTCAGCATTAGACGAGGATTTGGAATGTAACTATAGATCTTTACTTTCAAGCATGATGTCGGCTTCATTTCTTGTCAGTGGTATTGCCCTCCATTAGGAATCGTCATGGACGAGACCTGAACCGCCAGCCTAACTGCTCGTTGTTGTGGTAATAGGTGTTTAACCCTGGCACCACTGCATTCAGTGCACTGTCCCAGGAGAAGCAAGAGAGGGGTTGCCATTAATAATCAAGTATTTCACAAAAGGTCTAATACGCTTTTTGTAAAGTGGTGTTTGTGGGTTCAGTTCAGCATATTCTGACCTGGAGCTGCCCCAAACGCCCGAGCGTTCTCGCAGTCTCGCGCTTAGAACGCGTTCAGAACGCTGGCCAGAACACATGGATGCTGCCTCGCAGAACGTTCTCCCCACCACACATTAAAAAAAGTGTTCTGAATTTTATTCATAATTTTTTTAAAACTTGACTTCAATCTTTCACCTGCTCGAGACCATTATTGGAGTCTGCGTCTGCTGGACGACATGCTGTGATTAGAAGAAACGGACAATGAGCAAGCCACTTCACAGTGGGGACATGACCAAACCCCGAGGAGACAATTAATATGCATAATTGCATAGTATAGATACAGTAAAATCCATGACTTTCGCTTCTGCATATTTTGAAATTAACGCACGACTTGCTATCGAGGGAAGGGAAGGAACAAGCCAGCAACACCTTCAATGGAAGCAAGGTGGGGGAAAAGAGTTAAAGCTTTCGAATACTTGTTATCGGCCCTCGGCAGATCGACAACAGAGGTTAGTGTTACCTAGCCAGACAATGGCATCAATGATCGAAACTCAGGAGAATGTGGAAAAGAAGAAGCAGCCATCTTGATCAAACTCCGCAAGAATGTGTTTATCGTTACCATATTTGGTTGCGAAAACTGGACCCTCACAGCTGACCTTGACGAGACTAAAGCCTTTGAAACGATGATTGATGACGAGGATGAAAAGAATACTGAACCGCGCCCGTTTGTCTTGTCGGATGTATGAGCAAACCGGCGCCACCGAGTAGAGTACAAAATCGTCAGCATCTCGGACAGGTTCTTCTGTAACCAAGCCATGAAGGCCAGGATAGCACAGCTAATTGTGCTAAAGGCAATCCCCCCCCCCCCAACTGGCAACTAGCTCAACGGAAGGATAGTGTAGCATATTCCCACAGGCTCCTGAACATGTCGCGGCCTGAGCACACGACTTCATTCTTTGCACCATATCTGGTCTCCCAGGCCCTACTTCTTGCCACTGTCAACAAAATGGAAGATACGATATTTTGGCCATTCGACATTACACGACATCCTAGCGAAAATTTATCCTGCAGGTTTGTCTTGTAGAAATATATCTGAACATGTCAGTGGAGAGCACTGCACTGTTTCTTATGTTTGGCGATTCCCTGCTGTGATTTTACAGGTTATATACATAAATAATTGAATAAATAAGAGTAATTTTATTGCATTTACTGAATAATTTAATAATGATTATTAGGGGTCTTTTCTTCGTTTGTTATTTTTTTAATTTCTGGAGTGCGCGTTTGGTTTCTCGGGAAACATCGATTCCAGAACTTCTCGTTACGCTCTTTGCTATCATGTCGTTTCGATCTCAAGGGAAAGCAGGTGCTTGCAGGGAAATCCAGTCGACAAGAAAGCTGGAAAATGCGAAAAGTTGCTCAGGTCAAATTGGTCTTGTGGAAGGCACGGCGAGAATAGAGCGGGAGGAACTTGAGACTGATGTATACTTCTGCAGATGTTCTCGTATGGTGAAAAGATTGCTTTTATCTTTGTTCAAAATTTAGAGTGTTTGTCTGGAAGGCTAGACTGTCTCCCCAAATTTAAAAATTACAGAAAACCAAGGGTAAAAAACAATTTTTAAAAATTCATGTATAGCGAGGCGTATGTAACGATGAAACACACAAACAAAAATTCATACATTCAGACGTACAAACCGCGAGTCACGTGACTCTAACCTTTTAAAAAAGAGGGGTGGGGAAATAGAGTTCTCTTAGTCTAGTGCACTTATCTGGCAAGGGACTGTAAGTGACTTATTATAGTAGGCAAACATGGAAGGCCATTTCCTTACGCCGGGAGAATAGGGCACCCACTCTGCTATTGATGAACGTGGGGATGGGGAATTGTTTTCCACTCTGCTGCTGATGAACGTGGGGATGGGGAATTGTTTTCTACTCTGCTACTGGTGAACGTGGGTGATGGGGAATTGTTTTCCACTCTGCTACTGATGAATGTGGGGATGGGGAATTGTTTTCCACTCACTGGCCTGAGCGGGTCTCTAGCGGGACTGAGCATTGACTATGAGCAAGCGAAACTTCACCAGCGAGTCTTCATTCAGATTCCACAGGAGCAAGTCAATATCATTTTCCTTATATTTGTTTTTGTCGTCGTTGGTTTGCTTTTGATTTTGGTAAGTGACACACAGCACTAAATCAATTTTTTTTTCAAGTTCAACCTTTAACAATTCATACTGGAAGTTAGTTAACCCTTTAGGACACACTTTCTATTTGTTGAACGAACTAAGGAAAACCATGACAGAAAACATTTCACAGTTCGCTGATCGATTTCACACAGCCTTCTGACGGTGGCCATCAATGCCTTGTATGCGATTGTTCATTAGCCCGTATTTACTTGGATCTGCACTGTTGGCAGTGGCCCTGCAAGTTGATATTTGTAGTGTCGAGTTTTGAAGGAACCTGGAGAACTCTACCGTCGGCACTTTTTCTAATAACTGCGCCGACGGTTGGTGATGATGAAGACAGGTGGAGGCATTCGTCTAATGTTGTTGCACGTCTTCCGTGTAGAGGCAACACACACAGAGAGAATGGAGTTTCTTCTGTCACCTATAGAAACAAAAGCAAATGTTCTCTTCTATGGAGTGTGTTTGTGTGTGCGGGTAAGCAATTGTTCCGAAGTCCCAAGAGCTGTAAGCTTGTCATCATTACGGTGATGATCAGCTGTCCTGTGTTCAGTTTTCGTTTGAAGCAGGTCTTTGTTCTGTTTTGTTTTGTTTTGTTTTTCCTCTACATAATCTACTGATTTAAGGACATGCTACTTCCCCGTTATATAGCCTTAGCTCCCGTCTCGGCGAAAAACATCAAACCTATTCCCTATTTCTCTATCCGCTTCCGCTCTCCAATGGCACAAAATGTTTTGTGGAAGAGCCGTAAAGTGTGGCTCTTATAGTGACTTGTTTTTGCACTAACCACACAATCTGTTCACATTTCCTTGACAACAGATTGCTTTTTTTCCTAGATTCACAAATGGGTAAACGCCGAGTCCATGCTGGAGAAGTGCTACGTGGGCAAGCTCATGACAGACCTCCCCACCAGAAAAGGTAATGGTCAGACACGGGGTGACACGTGTGAACGAGAGGCTGTCCGACGTTCTCGTTTGCATTTGCACTTGCGTTTGCCTTCAACAGTTTACATTGTTTATTTTTCCCTATCATGCACGAGAGAAAAAGAATGTTCGGCTTTTGCGCATGCGCCGTGTTGTGCAACTGTTCCATGCCGAGGTTGCGGAAACTAGAGAAAAGAGAATGAGTAAGGGAGAGAGAGTGTGTGATTCTAACCTTCGTGAAATCTAGGCCTTGAATCGCCTTTGTCCTTTTCATTTGTGTATGAAGTGTGTGGCTAATTGTCCCTTGATACCTTTCGTCTGGTTGATCCGGGCAACCCAGAAAAAGAGCGGATCGATGCTTGTCTGCAAGTAGCCTACTTCGCCAATAAAGCTAGCCAGCACTGCAAGGCACAGTGAGCAACAACCGTTGGCTGAGGCCAATGACGCAATGGAAGTGGGAAAAAACACTAACGAAGAGGTCATGGACAGACAGGAGACCGATATGTCATATTGCCGCCTTCTTTTAAGATGGCATCGTATTCTGATTTCCGCTATCCTTTTTTCTTTCCAATTTCATTATTGCAATGTTTTCTTGTTGGAGCAAAAATTAGTAATTGCACAGTCGAGGAAGGAAGCAGTGCATTTATTGCATTTATTTAGTTCGTAACCACGGATACACAAAGTTTCTATACAGATATGCTTCCGTATAAAGGCGCTTCAATCAATGGACTACATATACGACATGGTCCCTGAAAGTTACTATCACCTTTGACGGTCCTTAACACTTGATTTTGATAGTTAACAGCTATGTGTGTGTCAGTGCATGCTATGAGGTTAGTACAACGACGAAATCGCCTAACGACGCCGTTGTCAGAACGTGTCTCCATCGTTAAATGTCTGGTTGGGTAGAATTTTATTGTTCTAACGAAAAGGTAAAACTCTGTGCAAGATACTATTTCCTAAAATATGGGTGAATAAACTCCCCCTCCCACCAATGCTGTTTTAGAGATACACGCATTCAAACTTCAATATACTTAGAATGAAGTCAACATAGACGTGAGGATTGTCGATGGACACCAAGACAAACGGGAGAGCTGGGACCACATGTTACATAAGCATCTTTGTGTACAAACATGACAACACAAGCTGGATCTGTGTATTGCGATGTTTGTAGGTGTGTACCTCGAGAACGGGAGGTATGTGGGGGTGGGGTGGTATTTACCCCGATTTGGAGAAATAGTATTTTGTACTGAGATCCACCCAGAAATTAGAAAAAAATGTGTACCCCACTAGATCTTTAAGCGACGCATGCCTGTATTTAACCCAAAGTAAAACAAAATATGTGCATGTCTTTAATGCGTCCCAAACCGAATCCTATTCTGCCCCCTTAAATTGCGATGAACGTTTTTCGTTATTCCTATGAATTCAAATGTTCTGTGAGTTACAATAATGACGACGATACCCTCACAGTTTTCAGCAGGGTCGAACCGAAACCTGCCAAAAGTCGACTCGAACTGTCATGCGATGCTGGAGTGGGCAGGGGAAAAAATGAGTCCGCGTTGACTCATTGTTGGCCCGTGTTTCATTCCATGTAAAACGTTTTTAAGACGTGAAAGATCGACCTGGCCCCCCCTTTCCCTCTAGTTCCACGCATTTTATGTACTGAATAGCGGTGGTGTTGAGACCAATCTTCAATCCTCTGAGGCATTCTAAGACTGACAGCTGAAACATGTCTTCAGCGGCTGCAGAAAGGGCCTGAGTCTGGTGAACATGGCATGCACTGTAGTCAAAGGTTTAGAAGTAACGCTTGGGAAACGGCTTCTTATCGATTGGCTGCCACAGAGGGAGGGGCGAGGAGAGGAGGGGCCGTGGCTTATGCTATGAGAAGTTTATGGAGATATATGGCACGGCTTGTGCAAGAGAGGGGTAGTGGCTATTTGAAAAGTATTCATGTGGGTGCGGAAGAGATGGTTATAAGATGGAGATCAGGAGAGTTGGAGAGGAGGGCAACAAGCTACACTTGTTTAAAGGAAAACCAAAGTAACGCATTACATAATATCAGAAGGACATTTAATAATTCCGTGGTTAGAAGCCCGTCCAGAAAAAGACAAAAATGCATGACTTGCTTGTTTCTGCTAATGAGGGGCAGACCAGGCCATGATGAGAGTGTATGGACCCCATAACGATTTGGGGATCAGTGTGTGTAATAAAGCTGTGTAATGTTTTCTCTGCTAATAAACCTATGGACTTAAAAGCAGACCTCACAATGTAATTTGCATAAGCTATGATATTAGAGTTTGCTTTTTAATGCTGTTATTGTTGTTGATATTTTGTCACATTTTTATCAAAGTGTAATATGATAACATTCACGATAAAATAAAAACTGTGATGCAGTACCTGAGTCATTAAAGGGAGTTTTTATGTTCAAAATTTTTGTATTTTATTAACATTTCATAATTTGATGTTTTTATTGCTTCACACACACAGGAAGTGGTGTGTCCAGATCCAGCAAATCATCCAAAGGCAGCACCAGCTCAAACAGCTTAACGCCAAGTGGTAAGTTCTAATTAAGTTGATCTTTCTGTTTCTATTTCTTACTTATTTATTTTCACCCAGTTTACTAGAATTTTATAGTGAGTACATATTTTCTTACTATATATATAGATATACATTTTTTCATACTAAATTATTCATACACACCACATACATGCTGGTTCTAATGGTATACTAGTAACCATCTTTAGATTTCCTTTATATCCTTTGTAAGCACCTATTCTTAAATTATTTGCTCATTAAAATATTTACAAATTATTGATACTTACAAGCTTATTAACAGTGAATGTAAAGTAACTTTTTAAAAGGACACTTCACTGTAGTTATAATTAGTAGTATGGTGGCAATTTCTAGCTAGAAGCTTCTCACCATGCATAATACACACATGCTCACACACTCAGTGCTATTATAAGCTTTGTTCAGCTGTGGGCAGTTTATAGCTTCCCCTACTTTTATTGGAAAGAAGAAAAGAAATTAGTTCTACTTCACTCATCTCAACGCTAAAGTGCCTATTCTAAACTAAACTAATTTAAGAGATAGAGCTGTTTATTTACTTTTTGGTTTTGTTTAGATAAACAGATCATAGATCAAAATTTAAAAATAATATCAGCTACAGAAATTTCTGTTTTGTTCTAGGGATCATAAGCAAGGCACCTCCAACATTTTCTCAAGCCACTTCACCACAGATCCCAGTGTAAGCTTCTATGTGAGATCAAAGCTCAGGATGTAAAAAGGCAGGAGAAAAAAAGAAGGAAATAAAATACTTTGTTTAGGTTGCTATTGTTTATTGAATTCTTCCAAGCCATGCAATGTTAAACTATAAACAAAACAGCTGTTGCTCTGATCTTTGTGAGTGCAGACCA
This sequence comes from Pomacea canaliculata, assembly GCF_003073045.1. Lineage (NCBI taxonomy): Eukaryota > Metazoa > Mollusca > Gastropoda > Architaenioglossa > Ampullariidae > Pomacea > Pomacea canaliculata. The sequence continues at coordinate 26,066,344 of NC_037595.1, read as the reverse complement.
GAAACCAGTGAAGAGATTGTTGATTTGCATCAGCTGTTCTTGTAAACACTAGAAATGGGACCCTGGAAGTCATACAAATCTTCTTTTCATCTGCAGCTTGGTTTTGGCAGATGATCAAGTTCTAACTTAGTTTACTGTGTGGGATCTTTAGCAAGTATGCAGGCTGCTGCTAAACATTCTCAGTTTTTCTTTCCACTTTTTCAATGGGACCAGAAAAGATTTTTTCTCTATTTTCTGATAGCTTTGACACAATGGAAACAATTTATTTGCTGTGACATACCACAGTTAACTTTTTCCTGTTCTAATGATTGGATAAAAGGTTAAAGCTACTATAACCACCAATGAGTTTCAGTTATTGGCAAAAATATCATTGTATGTGATATTTTTGAAAAAAAAAACCCACTTTGTTGAAAGGGCAACTTTAAATGAACTAGCAGTACATTGATACCTATTGCAATCTTCCAGCACATCTATGTCAAGTCTTTATGTAAAGCCATGTAGGGCTGATATTTGTAAGCTTAGAAAGGTGTTTATTTTGTCAAGTTATTCATGTTCAAGGTTGTTTCTTCTGTTTTGCTGCAGATATGATTGGTTCCAGAATAGTAGAGCAGTTACATTATCTGTCTACACTCGGTGGAAGAATATTCAACCTGAGCATATTACTGTAGACAAGGCAGACAGAGACCTCTTGCTAACTGTAGTGATAGACATGTTTATTTATACAGTTCACTTAGGTAAGTAGTGAGCAATACACCTCATTAACAGAAGTCATACATATTACAAAGTATTCTGTTAAGGGAGAGAAATGTAATGTTAGCTGTTGGATATTTGAGACTATTTGTAAAGTACAAATATTTGGACACCCTTTATGTTATTTACGAAGTAAATGAATCTGATGTGAAAAATGGCAGCATATGTGATCATTGAATGGATATAGAAGGTATTATGCATTAAGTATGACTTGTGAATTTTAGTTTCAGTGCACTTTTTTAATTAATGCAAAGCTGCAGTTAATATAATGGGCTGTAGTTTATTATTTAAATTTCTTTACAGAACTGGAAGAGGATGTTACCACAGATTATGTTGGTAAGTGAAAAATAAATGCACAAATAGCAATAAGATTTATTTTTTAAAATGAAACTGCTGTACAATATGAAGTCAGGATTTGATATGTGTTTGATATATGTGATGGATGATGTGTATGTTTGCAGTAGATGGCTGTGTATATTTCAGAGTTTTACCAGTAAAAAAGTTCTTATCAAGCCAGTAAAATTGTATGACATTACATGTATATATGTTGACAGTTAAAGTCCACACTGAGTCTGGCAAAGTAGAGGTGACTTTACCCAAATGTAAACCAGAATATACATGGAAGACACTTGGGAAATCATTGCCTGGTGACAAGTCATTTTTAAAAGCATCAGAGACAGGTAACAGTTTGTTCTGTTTTGATTAGTTAAGAAAAATAAACTTTGGTCAGTGGAAGATGTTTTTCCCAACTATTTATTTATTCTTTATGCAGTGGCTTTTGCCACTCAGTGGTAACAGTGTGTAATTAGAAATTCCTTAAACTTGATTTGCCATCTCATGGTTTGTGGTAGCTTACTATAAATATAATATATATGTTTGAACAGACTACAGCGTCCAAGAAGATTTTAGTTACTAGTTGTTAATGCAGTGACCCATTCAGTTTTGACATTCACCTTTACAATATATGACTATGTGTTTACAGTATACAGTGTATGCTTTTTGTGGACTGTGATGCTAAAACTGGTAACAGTAACTGGTATTTGAAATCATCTATATTGGTTTGGTTGAAACAGATATATCTACGCTCTCTTGTTGAAATGACACTGACCACCTGCTGTTGTAGTAAAAGGATGATGATGGAGTATCTTGACCCTTCTTCTACTTTTCTTTATGTAACTTTCAGAAACAGTATTTCGGGAAGGGGAAGTGGTCTCAGTCAGACAGGTGACGCATGATACTAAACTCTTGTGTATTGCACCACCACATGGCTCTCGTGTCTGCGTTCCCATAGGACATCATATACATATTAAGCATACAGTTCAGGGTGAGTATTGTGTTCTTTGTTCTGCCTTTAACAAGGTCTTTTATTCTTTCCATAATAGTCTGTTTTTGTATTTTTAATATTTTTGTTGCTTTCATATTTTTTTTATTGTATTTGTGAATATTTTACTTAGTGCAGTTAGCATTTTGTGAGAATATTTATTTGTCGAAGTTTTATTCCTCAAAATACTTGTGGTACCATTTAATGACAGCTTCACCCCAAACTGGAAAAATATTTTAACATATGTTTGTAGCACATATCAATGTTCTTTAAAATGGTTTAGCATGGGCAGTTTTTTCCCCTCTTGTTTCCTTTCTTGTGTGTTCATTTTGTTCCGTAACATGTTAAAACGAAATGTCAGTGTTCTGAAATGAAATTTTTTGGATATCTGAAATTGATTTATGCTTGTATTCATGACCATAAATAAAACAGATGTAAGCAACATAGACTTTTTTTATTATTATTTTTATGTTAGGACATGAATTGTATGCTTGTTTTTTTTTTTTATTTTTAATATCAAGCAGAAATCATACAGTTTTATATACACTTTTCTTGTATGCATGTGGATTCTTATTGTGAACATGTTAAAGAAGTTTGCTTTTAAGTCTACTCTGATTTTTTTTTAAATTGATATTGCTTTTTGCTGCATAAGTCTACATGCTTGCACAGGGGCTATAAACCAGAGATGTATCCTTATCCACAGATTTGTTTTACCTCTGTAATGCCTGCAACACCATAGCACGCCATCTGAAGCTTAAGTGTAAACTTGAAAGTAGGATGAGACCTCTAGATTATCAACCAGCCTTTTAGGTCCGCAGCTGTTTGAAATTGCCAGACTCCACAATGTTTTCAGTTCATAGCTAACCCTGGGGTAACCTCTGCTTCCCAACTACAGCCTCAGGAGTACAAGGATATTGAACCCTAAGGCACAGTCTTATTGTCCTGCAGAGAATGAAGAATATGATCAATCATTCACAGATGGTTTTTTTTTAACTTCAGATATGGAAATTACACGAAGCTACACCAGCGTTCTGCCTTCACTAATTCAAAACAACCAAGACCCACGCATAGACCAAGGAACAGCAGTCTATTTATTAATCAAGATCTATCCTAATGGAGCACTTACACCTTGGATTGATACGTTACAGCCAGGTTTGGATACCTATGTGTTTAACTTCATCAAAACTCTTTCATTCTTTGCTATTGCTTATTTGTGTGTTTGGCCTACTTAAAAAGAGATATTACTACAAGACTTAAAAGTACAGTTTGGAGATTTCCCTCCAAATTTCTGAAATCTTAATGGACTATGAAAATTTGAGTGACATAAATGTAACCTGATGAACCATAAGATAGTCCTGGAAGACTGGACTTTAAAACAATACCTTATAGAAGATAGTGGATAAAAGAACAAAAAGGCACCATGAAACTTTTGAGAGTCTCATGAAACAAAGCAGGTGGATATATACATAGCCACACACATATATTTCATTTTCATCATCACTGCTTCAAGTTCCGCATTATTTAATTCTATTTTGTATTCTTTTTTGTCTTATCAAAATTTGCAGCCTTTTTGTTTTTATTTTTTCCCCCTGAAAATAGGTTTTGATTTTTAATGCATGCTAACATGAATTTCTGTATGAAAATGCAGATTATCAAAATTTGAATTTACTTGCATTTGATATGTTTGACAGAAATAAAACTGGTTTTGTTTTTTCAGGCAACAAAATACATTTTAGTGGAAGCACTGGCACATTTGATTTGTCACAGTTGGCAGGGGTTACACATCTCTTCCTCTTTGCCGCTGGCACTGGCTTTACTCCAATGATGCGCATCATCTATCACACTGTTGTTACATCAGAAGAGAGCTCAAAAATGTGAGTTTTCGAAGTTCATTATTTTTTATGATTTCATTTTTTGGTTTGATCTTTGTTGCAATTTAAGTATAATCATTTGGGATTTCATTCTTATTGAAGTTTTACTAAAATGGCTTATTTGGAAATAAACAATCAGGCTGGTACAGTTAACAGAATTAAGAAATAATGCATACATTCCATGAGCATTTATGAAAATGTATTTTGTTTTCAAAATTAATCATGGCTATTTATTTTTTCCTAGGCAAGTGCATCTCATGTTTTACAACAAAAAAGAACAGGACATTTTCTGGAGACATGAATTGGACATTCTTGCCAGTACTTCCAGCAGGTGGTACTTACATGATGACCTATGGGAGATATATCTAAGATGTACTTGGGTGTCTTGGGGAGATAATTTTAAATAATGGGAAAATATTATTTTTTTCAAATTTCAGGCATTTCCTTTAAATTAAATATTTTTGAAAGTTTACACATTATAAGTTAGTTTAAATGTATATACTTGAATGTTTCGTTCCTTCTATTTACATTATCTTATCTGATTTAAATCTTAATTGAAAGTATTCTTTTTGTCTGCAAGGTTCCAGGTGACATATGTCTTGTCAGAAGCTACGGAAAACTGGACAGGACTTCGGGGACAAATATGCATGGCTCACTTAGCAGATAAAATACCAGTCATCGAGGACAGCATCAAACCTCTAGTCTGTGCTTGTGGACCTAGACCCTTCACTGAGCTTGTTATGAGGTCAGTAAGTAGTCCTTATGACTGCAGTAAGCTGCCTCAGACATTGTTATTTAGACATCTGATGCAATGAGCAGTAATAACTGAATTTACTGTCCTCTGATCTTGTTTCAAAATTAATGAGACAAAATGTGAAATAGGACACCTGTTAAAAGTATGTGTTTATCATCTTGTGATCTAATTATGTATACTTTTGCATATACATCTCTGGCAAATAAAGTGAGTGAACAAAGAGGGAGATCATAAATAAATGAATGGTAAAAGTTCAGAATGGATACGGAATCATAGTGAATTTCAATTTCATTTGAGTACAAATATATTTACACATGTATATATAAATTTATTTTACTTTCTCTGTAATATATCTAGAATAGATTGAAAATTGTGTGGACAGGGTTTTTTTCCCCCTCTCTGCATGTTAGGTCATCTGAACAGCATTTTGTGTACAGTGCAAGTGTACTCAGATAATGCTTACAAATTCTAGTGCATTCCCTTTCATCCCCCTGAACCCCATATCATTTTCCCTCCCTCTTCCCATCATTCAGCACACAAAGCAGCAAACTCTGAAAAGCTGAAGAACCATTAGTATTTTTTAAAATATTATCTTGTAAATTGATGATGATGTACATTTATGTAAACTCATCACAGTTTCAGGAAGATCACTGCCATTCTGAGGAGTTTTCTATTTTGTTGCAGATTGGCAAAAAGTCATGGTTTGCAAGATACAAACCTTCATGCATTTTTGGGGTGAAAAGAAGTCTTGGAAGCTCTACACCTTGTGGAACTCATCTCACATCCTGTCTTTTTTTTTTTTTTTAAATCAGGGAGGAGACACTCAGCTCCCTAACTTCACCTCCCCGCTCATCCCAGTTCAGACCTCTTACCCACTTACTCATCTTTAAACTGCAGTTTTCAGTATTCAGGAATGTACATAGTTTAATTTATCAGAAATAACTTAATCAGCTAAGCCAGCTTTGTAAGGGATTTTGGGTGGTGGGAGGCAGGAGGAACCCAACACCCATGATGCAATGAAAAAAGAGAAAGCATACTCGGAAGAAAAAAAAAATTAAAGCATACACATTTGATGCAAAACACCACAATAACTAGTGAAATGGTGTAGAAGCAGTTACCATAAATCTTGATGTGGCTTTCACATGATAAAAAACTAGAATCATGAATATAAAATTGATCTCCATCTTACATCAAAAACAGCTTCAGATTCATATTTATGGCTAATTAGACACCAATACACTTCTAATGTAAATGTCATCATTAAAGTAACTGTATACACTCAGTAAAGGGATGGAAGAATGCATTGAATGTCATATGTATCACATCTAAGACTAAACAGCTTGCATAGAGATAATAATGGGTATTGACTGCTTCTGGTGAAAGTTTGCTACGGAATCCTCACAACTTTTGGGGAAAGAATTCCAATTTCTATATCAACAGAAAGAAAACAAAAATCATCTTAAACCGATTTAAAATATTGATTAAAAATTTCCTTAAAGATTTTATAAGGTTTGCTAATAACGAAAATAATTGTTTTTATGCACATTAAAAATTATGCAGCGATGTTATAATGATGATGCAAAGACCTGAGTGAAATCTCACACCAGCATCTGTGAATGTTTAGAAGTGGAATCTATTTCTAGAGTCAAAAAAACTCTTAAAAACACTGTTTGAATCAAACTGAACCATGACGTTTCTAACAAATTTGTTGTTTATTGCCCTTGATCATTGTTCATAATTATACATCAGAAATTTGGTAATTTGTGAGAAATCATCTATTTTTGTTTTATCCTAAATCTTCAACTTTGCTAATTCTGTCTTCTTTTTTGTGAGCACTTAGATATGTGGCTGATGTACAGAAACTTTGGTGTGAACTCTTGAACACGACATAGAAGCATAATGAAAGTGAAATTGAAACAAATTCTGGAGACTTTTTGAAGTGAACCTGTGAAGCACCATAAAACGAATTTCATTGTAACTTGCAAGCAACATGTCATGGCAGCTTTATATACCTGTGTTCATGACATCAGGACCAAAATTATAAATATTTATGATATGCCTCATGTCTCTGTCTATAGCTTATAAACCATGATAGCAAGGGGCAATGAAAGTAAGAACATGAAATGAGTAGTTTTGAAAGGATGAAAATTAGTAAGACTGACTACTTGTCCTATATACATAAATGTATGAAAATGATGTAAAAATATCAGAACATGTTTGTTTTTGCATGTAGTCTTTCATGCACAGCTCACTGAGATTGCTTGCACGGGAAGTGCATTTTACAAATTCAGTTATTATTGTTATTAATATTGCGTGAGAATGAGGTAAAAGTGTGGCTGTAAGACTGTAAAAAATATCGCAACAATTGCAGGGAATTCGGCTTTATGTGTAAGATCAAAAGAATGTGTTTTATGCATGTTAATGTCAGGTTGTAAGAGGCTTGCTGTGGGAGTAAGTGTACCTGCTGCAAGAGCACAAGTGCATGATGTCAAATCATGAGGGTTGTGTGTGTGTGACTATTAGTAGACAAGGCTAGCAATAAGAACATGAGTACTTGATTTCAACATGTTCTCACATGTGAGAGCACTACAAAAATGTGGGATTTAGTCTGCAAGTGAGAATACAGCTGTGAACTACAAGGGGGCGGGGCCAATTGTGTTTTACGCCGTGCCAGCAACTGAGGCTATGTTACGGCAAGGCAGCCAGCCCTGTAAACAGATGCCACCTGCAGAGAAAGAACAGCGTGCCCGAGACGAGAAATGAACTCTGGGCAGCCAACCTTCACTGTATTGGTGACCGTTGCGCCACCGGACTGCTAACTACAAGGGGCAGCCACATGAAACGTAGAGGATGCAAATTTCAGACATGGAATTTCACTTATTGGTCAGTAATCCCCATGGTAAGCAAGACACTTCTTCCATTGGGAAACGAGGTGATGGGATGCCCTGTTCATAAAACACCTTGGGCTGAGATTGAACCTACTTTCTTTCTCCTGCACCACGATGGAAATTTCTTGCCTTTCAGATGTTGCTTTACTGAAGATCTGAAAATTGCATGGTGACAAATCTGGGTTATAGCGTGGGTGATCCAGTATTTCCCACTGGAACTGTGCCAGGTTGTCCTTCATTACATTTGCCGTATGAGGTTGTGCATTACCGTGTCACAAAATGACACCTTGTTTCAAGAGTCCTGGGCATTTGTTTTTTATTTTTGAATGCAGACAACCAAGATTGCCTACATACTGCTCTGTGTTAATGGTATGACTGTTCCAAGAATTCCTCAAGGAATCCATGAGCAGGAATTATTTGCCCGGCCTCTGTTGCATTTCATTTGACTGCCCCTTGTATTACAAACGTGGTAATTTGAGAACAAGATTGAAGAGCTTGTTAAAATATAAGTTTTGCTTCATAAAGTTATGAATATGAGAGATTGACTGTAAAACTATTAGTTTTTAATCATGGGTAGTACAACAAAACCGTGCTAGCTTGCTTCTTGCGGACTTCACAAGTTATAGTATTACCACAGAGGCATGAACATTGTTTTTCATCTGGGTTGAAGGATATTGCTTCCTAGTCTAACAAATCGAAGAGATTGAAGTCAATGTTTGGTGATAAATTATACTCCTGTACTTTTTAAGATAAAGTGTCAGTTTTCTTATTTGTTTTAAAGTGAATGCATTTATAGAATACTTATATGAAACTTGAAAATTCATGATTTTTTAGCAGTAGCTTAAACTGCAGGTTATGAGAAACTGGTTGTTCAGTCCCATTTTCTGTTTGACATATCATGAAAACTTGATTGTGGTTTGTCCATTTTTATCTCAACATTTTCTAATGGTCTTTGCAAAATCATTTTTCTTTTAAAAACTGGATAATTGCATTTTTGAGAATACTCATTTTTGTCAGTTATTTTAATCCAGTTATGTTAGTCATTAAAAATCTAAGAGGAGTGTTGGAATATGCATAATTGAGTGTTTGTATTTTTTTCATGTTAGCTTTAGTGTTGACATGTATGACTGTATCTGCATGTGTTTTTATCTACTGAAAGATACTCCACACCCGAATATGTGACTATGTTTCAGTGAAGAATTCTCTTACATAGACATAGTTTTTATGTGGTTGTCAGGATTCCTCTATTTTTATAGAACATACAAAGAATCAATTTTAGAGTTGACATTACTGTTTGTCCCTGAGTATTGTGATTTCTTACACACAAAATCTTTAGCTCTCAGGGTCAGTTGCAGGATCTGTTCTTCACAGTTTTATGCATATTAACATGGCAGATTCCACAGCTATTGCTTCATTGTATTTTACGCTAGTTATTGTATTTCAAGGCTAACTTAAGAGTATTACTTTTAGAGCTGCAGTTGTAGTTTTTCCTCTGTTAGTACTAATAACACTGAAGATTTCCTACATTTTAAAAAAGTCATTCTTTACAAAGCTTGTGAATACTCTGTTAGGTCTGAAAAAAGCACAGTGTTATTAACTGCTCCATCCTTACTGACTACTTATGCTTTACCTCATAATAAACCCAATCAGCTAGATGGGATGTAAATTTATTAGTCACTACTCAATTGTTCCATGATGTGTGTGCACATATCACTATTTCTGAAAGGGAGCCATCATCGTGTTTTTTTCCTTTCCACTGATACATACAAAATTATGATTTCAACTTGTGAATTAAATATTGTCTTATGCATCTGCTGTTGAATGCTTGAAAAACTGTTGAAATTAATTTGTGTGCTCTAAATTTGACTGTGATCTAGTGACATTTCTAGTTTTGGTTACTTGGAAATTTATATCAAATAAGAAATTCTTGATGCATCGTATATACATATGTATGCATTTTTGTGATTAATTGCATCTAACAATCTTTTAGTTCATACCATTGCTACATTTTTAATTCCTAAATCCACATAATTTTATCTCAAATATAAAAAGGTCTTTAAAAATTTGTTTTAGGATTAGATTAAGTAGAAACAGATTTGTTTATCCTGTAAGAAAAGTGACTTATTTATTTTAAGGCATACCTAAGTGTGTTGCTCTGGGTATAGATTTTGGTCATGACTTGATAACTTTGATTATAAGCTCAGGCTCCCATTGAATTCAAGATCCCCATACTTTGCTAACATGTTCATGGCCTACCCTAATCTATGTATCACCCTACCAGGTCAGTTTGTTCTGCCCACACTGGTGTTCTCACTGTCCCATGTATTAGACTTTAGAGCAGGGGTCTCAAACTCGCGGCCCGCGGGCCAACTGCGGCCCGCCGGACAAAAGTTTGCGGCCCCCACCTCAATATCAAAGTTTCATGCTAGTGCGGCCCGAGTTTGATACTGTTATATCTTCTCCTCTCTCGCTCCCACAGAGGCAGCCCAACGTGTCTTATTTGCACAGAGAAAGTTGCAGTGCACAAAGAATACAATTTGAAACGTCATTACACAACTAGACATGCTGACGAGTATGCAAAATACCAGGAGATGAGAGAGTCAGCCGGGTTGCTAATCTTAAAACATATCTACTGAGGCAACAAAATTTCTTTAAGAAAGCAACCAAAGAGAATGACGCAGCAGTCGAAGCTAGCTACCTGGTTAGTGAGATGATTGCTAAAGCAGGAAAGCCATTCAAAGAAGGTGAATTTTTAAAAATGTGCATATTACAGGCTGCAAGTATTGTCTGTCCAGAAAAGAAAGGTCAGTTTAGCAACATCAGCCTTTCTGCCAACACCGTAGCAGAGCGCATTTCTGACCTGTCAAGTGACATTTATGATCAGCTGTGCGAGAAAGCAAAATGTTTCATATATATTATTTCATATTGTATACTCAGTCGCTCTTGGTGAGACCACAGACATCACCGACACTGCCCAACTCGCAGTCTTTGTCCGCGGTGTTGATGACACTTTTGAAGTCATAGAGGAGTTGCTCACAGTGATTCCAATGCATGGCCAGACCACAGCTCAGGAGATATTTCACCAGCTGTGTGATGCCATTGAGAATGCCGGTTTGCCTTGGAGGAGGTTTGTTGGAATAACAACTGATGGAGCGCCATCAATGACAGGGAGGACTGGTGGCACTTGTTGAAAAAAAAACAAAAAAAAAAACAAACAAACAAACTGGAAGAGGAAGGTGTGGAGGAGGCCATTGCTCTGCGCTGCATTATTCATCAGCAGGCCCTTTGCAGCAAATGCCTGAAGTTGACAATGTGATGTCTTTCGTTGTGAAATGTATCAACCAAATCAGATCCAGGGGCTTAAAGCACAGAAGGTTTCGTGCTTTTTTAGAGGAAATGGAGTCAGAATATGGGATGTGCTCTACTTCACCAAGGTACGTTGGCTCAGCAGGGAAACATATTGAAGAGATTTTTTGAGTTGAGAGCCGAAGTGAAAGCCTTCATGGAGGAAGATGGGGTTGCTGTTCCTGTGCTAAGTGATCCAAAATGGCTCATGGACTTAGCTTTTTTGGTTGATATGACACATGAGCTTAACTTACTGAACAAGAAGCTACAAGGTCAGGGGCAACTTGTCAGTGCTGCCTATGACAACGTGAGAGCATTCTCTACAAAACTTATGTTATGGAAAGCCCAGCTTTCTCAGACAAACCTTTGCCATTTCCCAGCATGCAAGTCACTCATGGATGCAGGCACACCGTTTAGCGGTGAAGAGTATGTGGATGTCATTTTGAAGCTATAGGAGGAATTCGATCACAGATTTGCAGACTTCAAGACGCACAGAACCACATTTCAAATTTCTGAGGACCCCTACTCCTTTTATGTACAAGATGCTCCTCCTGTGCTTTAAATGGAGCTCATTGACCTGCAGTGCAACTCTGAACTCAAAGCCAAGTTCAGGGAGGTGAGTGGAAAAGCAGACAAGCTCGGGCAATTTTTGAGAGAATTGCCCCCTAGCTTCCCTGAGCTTTCCTGAATGTTCAAGCAGACCATGTGTCTTTTTGGGAGCACATACTTGTGCGAAAAGCTCTTCTCTACCTTGAACTTCAATAAGTCCAAGTACAGATCCAGACTTACTGATGAGCATCTTCAAGCCCTACTGAGGGTCTCAACTGCTTCCTCCCTTAAGCCAAATGTGGCTCGGCTATGCGAGAGTAAGCGCTGCCAGACCTCTAGCAGCAAGAAGTAGGCAGAAGAAGCCATGTTCAAAACAGTTTATGTTCAATGTTCCATTCATATTCAGAAAGTTAAATGTTAAAGAAATGCTAATACAGACATTTGAATCTGAATAATAATAATTACATTTCTCTGGTCAGCAACTCTATTTTCTTCAGTCTTCTATATCTGCTGTATTATTATTATATTTTCATTTTCAATTTATTCATTTATTACTAATTGATTTATTTTTTCTTATGAATATGTGAATTTATTTTTATTTTTTAACACAAAAATAAGATGAAAAAATAAGACATTTGATAACATTGGAATGTTTTTGTAAGAGCTTTTCTTGTGGAAAACCTGATGCGGCCCGGCCTCATCCAGACTCTGCCTCCAGTGGCCCCCGGGTAAATTGAGTTTGAGACCCCTGCTTTAGAGGTATGGCTGTCGTTCATTCTCTTTCACTGGCCCCAGTATTTGAAATCCTCCTGCCTCTGTCTCACCATTCTCACCACCTTCTCCTCTCTTCATATTTCTGGCAATGATCACCGTACATATGTCTTTGTATGTTTGCCTGGTTGAGATGTCCTTTGTCATACATTGATAACTTCTGCCTCTTGTGTCTTGAAAAGCACACTGAACTCACTTCCATGTGGGGAAATGGGCTATGTAAATCCTATTACTATTATGATGACAAAATTATGAAGTAATAGGAATTAAATCAATATCATCTACCCTCAAGTTGCAGGTTTTTTTTTAATTCTATAGTAATTAAATAACTTTAGAAAATTTAACCAGTTGTATGTCTATCAGAATGGTGCACATGCCTATGATACCAGTTTCCTTTAAAATAAATAACCAGTATCTTTATATCACTAAACATCTACATCAGAAAGCACTAAATGGGTAGCATTTTGAAATTCAGTTTTATAGTATGAGACTTAAGTTGTCATTTAATTGTGACCGCCTTTGTTTTCAAAATAATCGTTACTCAGGTACCCCTTTTGTTAATTGTATAGATTTACTTCAGAAAGACATGTCAGTCCAAAGTTTATGATTTCTTTCATAGCATTTAGTAGAATTTATATATTTCATGCAAATGAGTTTTCATTATTTTCATTTCAGATCTTGCACTAACCTTTTTGTGAATTTTTTTCATCACAAAGCTTGCATTTGATTTTTCTTAGAACATACATTGTTAATTTTGCACTTTTTTATGAAAGCATCTAAATATAATGAAAGTATCATAGGTCTCAGAACATGTTCTTGTTCAATATAATGTTATAGATTTATTCTTTCATATAAAAGCGTATCATTAAATTTGCACACAATTCAGATTTGGTGCAATTTTAATTGTAGTTTAAAGTAAAATAAATGTTGCACTTCATTGTCTGTAATGATGAAACAGAATCTTTTAATCTTCAGCCTGAACCCCAAGTTTATGATTTTTTTTTTAAATCTTTCCCTTGACCTTGATCATTTTTTTAAACTGGTTTTTAAGCAGTTGTTTCTCATACAACTAAACCGTCATTTTTTAAAGATTCAGTACTAATTATTTGAGTTTTAATGGAAATAAAGCAAAGCTCAAAATACTTGGTAGTCGGTGTTCAGATTTTTATTTGTGGGGATATATCGGCCAGGATGTTGATGAGGAAAAAAACTGGTGATGGGAATAGTGATTGTATTGCGCTCGTGCGTATGTTGTGCTGGGTATTGCAGGATTACCAAAGATAAAAGCGGGATGGGATGGAGAGAGAAAGAGAAAAGAATCCAACTGTTGTATAATCTTTGAAACCTAAGATTCGTTATGGGGCGTGGCGTTGAACTGACGAAATTCATGGATATGACGAAAAGCATCTGAAGCACACCTTGTGAAATCCATCAAGATGTTGCTAATTAAATCACTTCTGATCTTCGGAACTGCGAAATCCTTCTTGTTATGGGTCTGCAAAACGAAAGAATAGTGGAGATTCATAGACCAAAGAGAGCGACCCCGAACTACCTATACATCCTACGAGCGCCATAGTATGGCTGGTGGCCCAAACTGTAACACTCTCCCCGTGTTGTCGTGGCTAGCCAATACTCGCTCTTTCCGCTGTTGTGGCAAGTTCCTCAAAGTGTAAGGTAAATACCAAACGACAAGCAACATCTTCCTTCTTGACTTAGTGGCTATGCATTCCCCTTCACACTGGAGAATTCATATCACAATAAACATTACTTCAATGCTTTTCACCCATGTTTTGATTAACTGTGTAGGGGTTTTCCCACGGCGACTCGCCAAAGTTATCTTTAGACGGACAGGTCTGAACATGTCGAGAATGCGAGGCTGTGGTAGGCAGCCCGTTACCGTAATCCTTGATGAAAATGGATCAGTGAGGCGCCGTTTAAGTAAAGAAAAAAACTACAGTAATCGGCTGAAATAGTTCAGCCGACCTACTCACCCAAGCCGTTTAAGTGTACGCGAGAGTGCTGAAAGTACCCGTGTGATCAGCGCTATATTTGGACAAGGCTTACGTCGTACGATATGTCGTAGTAAACATAAACCACGTTTCTCGGCATGCACCAACACGACTGCGTGTTTTAAACGTCCCACACACGTGTGCTGAAAGAAGTGTGCGTTTTTTGTACAGTGGCTGCCAGGTGGTTAGGTGTTAACACTATTTGCATGCAATGATGCGTTACAGAAATTCGAAAAATGTGGAGCTAGTGGATGAACAGTAGTTACTTTTATCAGAGCGAAATTGTGATACATTGTAGCAGCATCGGTAATAACAGTGCGGTGCATTTTTTCCCAATGCTGGCCATTGCGAGACTGCTGAGTGATAGATGATCACTGTGAAGATGCAGTGGTACATATACGTAAAAATAATGAAAATGGTAAGGATTGGAGTTACCCAACGATTCATTTTTAAACCGCAACTTCAAAAATTGGCGAGAGGATGAATTTACGCTCGCCTTTAACACTTAACAATACGAGTGTGAAGTTCGATCAGTATTATGAAATTTAAAAAAAAAGTCAAATTTGCGCTTTATATCAATTTGTTTTAGGCAGGATTTACCAGTGACTTCTGTGAACACTGCTTAAATGTATACTGTCTAAAATATTGATTACTTTGGTTTAAGTAGGAATTGAAATTTTACTAAACTGTATTTAGATGTGACTTATATTGAAATGTATCCTTTTTCCAGATTGTCATAACATCAGATGTTTGCGATGTCTGACATTAAAGAAAAAGATAAAGAGGAGACAGAAAATACAAAGGTAATAGCTGTTGCTTGCCTCACTATCTATTTGTTTGGGGTTTTTTGTTTTTTTTGTTGTTTGACACTTTGTCAGTGAAATGGAGAGCTATAACATAGGGGCACTCCTGTTTTTCTGTTCCCACCTAACATCCTGCCTTTTAAACTATATTTAGCTTTCATGAAATCCTCTTTGCACCACCTTGTAATAAGTCTAGAACATCAGCAGCAGCAGAGCAAATCTTAAAAGCATCATAGCAGTTTGAGCTAGAAGAGTACATTTTGCATGTAGTGCAATTTGTTTTTCAATTTAAAGTCTGTTTGTGGCTGGGGGAGATTTCTCCTGTCTCCTTGCTCACATTCAGAGCTGAGAAATTCAGGAAAAGTGGGCTCTTTCTCAGTTAAGCTCAGGTTAGAGGAAAGTATTGACATTTTTTCCTGCGCTGGAACTCTGCCAGGGCATGGGCTGACAAGCAGAGACTCATTCTGTGGATGTGGACAGGTGGGTTGCCTGTTACTCAGTCGGTTATTGTGGTCAACAGTGAAGAATACACTTCAGTGTAATGTGCATTCTGTGCCAATTGGTCTGAAAGATCTTACCTGACGCTATATAGTTCACTTCCCGAAGTTTTACTTTTTTTATATGTGTATGTGCTTTCGTGGGTGGTTGCAGCATTTGAAGCCTTAATGCCATTGCATAACAAAAGCCAATTATTTTTTTAAGGTAAGCATTTACATACAATATATCTATTTTAGTGTGGCTTATATGGATTTTTGTGCATATCTGATTTTGTGTACGTGCCAATTAATTAAAAATATTTAAACTCAATCTTTCAACAACAAAACACACACACACATAATCCAATATATATAAATATACTTTATTTAACACTACTTCAGCTTAATTGATAATCCCTAATTAAATAAGTGTTTTCACTTTCTGTAAACTACTGTTGTAAATCATGGAGGTCGATCTCCAAAACAAGAAAAATGATAAAGGCTGTGGTGAGCATCGCTGGCAGTTTTTATGGCCGTTAATAAATGTGATGTTTTCTTTGTCTTTCTCTCTTACTCTCTTTCTGTCACCTTAATCTTCCTGAGTTTTTATTTTATTTCCTTGATCGGCATGATCACTTAGCATTAAGACTGAATTAGAAGTCCAAATTAGGATACCTCATTTAATAGAGGATTTCTTGTGGGTTTTTTGGTATTCTTCCTTCAAATTCTCTGAAGCCTAGTATCTACCATATAAAATAAGTTTTGTGACATTACTGATAAATCACTTGATGTGTTGTGCAACTGTATAAGCAAGTGACTACATAAGGCTTCATTTTTCAGTTACAAGCATCAATAGCTTATGTTACAAATAAAAAGAAGCTAGCACTGGGAAAAGAGTCACCTATATACCTGACTATTTTTTTTATTTCATAATCCCTTTGTTCATTGTTTGCAAATCATTCATTTGCCACAGGAAAGGAAAAATATTGATTGGCACAGTTGGGCACATTATATCAGTGCATTTGTCAATGGCCCAAACATGTCCTTCTCTGTCTGAACATGTTGCTTCTTTTCATTCCTCGTTTTTTTATCATAAATTGATTGGAGTCTTAATTATGTCTTGGTGTGCAGTAGAGCAGTTATGGTTGCATTGATAGCAGAGTACAATCAAATCTGATGATTATCTTGACAGAAGCTATGGTCTCGAGTTGGATTTTTTTTTTTTTTTAACTACAGCAGGTGTAGTAGATTTACAAAGACTGCATGTGCTTGCACACATGTACACACATCTATTTGACCCTTACCCTGCTTTCTGCTATCATTTACCTTTACTAATTCGAAGGCTGAATTTGTCACAAGCTCAGCTTTGGTTATGTAATGCCAAGAACTGTTAATTAATTTAATCTGTCAGCCATGAAATTGTCAGTAATGAGCTGTTTAGAAAGCAGATACAAAAGTAAAACATGCTGCATTCAGTCTATTGCTGTATTTTTATATTAATGTGTGTAATATATATCAAAATTGAGTGGGAAGTTTTTATATTTTTTTTCCTCGTGTATGTTCAAATGTTCAACAGATATGCATGTTCTTATGTTATACATTCATATATACTGTGTGTTTAACTGGAAGGGACATCTCACAAAAAAGATCATTTTAACACCATATTGTAAACTTGATATATGACATGTTCAATCACTCTATGTTATCTTTTATAAAAGTGTCCGTTTTTTACTCCTGATATATGGAATATGTTTAGTAGTAAACCTTTTATAATACCAAAAACTTCAGTAGCATTTGTTCAAGAAGAAAATGCAGTCACCTTTAAATGTTGCTTTTATCAGATAGATTTAGTAATAACTATTGGCCATAAAAGCTGCCCTTCTTTCTTGACCTTTGGTCTCACTCTGCCACACAAGAGGGGCCTAATTTGTAATGTTGCACAGTTGTAATGTAAAACAGTAAAGAGGCAAAGTGTTGCTTCATCAACATTAAGCCTGGCTAAGCTGGCTGGGTAGATCAATACAGAGGGAGTGCCAGACAAGAGAGTTGTTACCCTTATCTCTGTAATTGATCCACTGCAAGCAGGAGCATGTTTTCTTGAAATAATCCTCAATACCTTTCACCCGAACTAACACCCTTTCCTCTTCACCACACAGTGATTGGGTCAGTATGACAAAGACTGTGTGTGTGTGAGAGAGAGAGAGGTTGGGGGGATAGAAAGTGTGTGCAACAGAGGGGAGAGATAGAGAAGGGGGTGTGTGTGTGAGAGAGAGAGAACTCAAACGCTGTGGGCATGAAAGAAAGTGTGTGTGTGTGCTCGTGTGCAAGTGGACATGTGCATTGTTTTCAAGGATGTACTATTTACCCACATCAAGATGCAACATGCATCCTAACTACAGCTAACAGAAAAATCAGTACAACATTTCTTCTGATTTATGCTCGTGTCATTTATTGATTTTTTTTTTTCTTTGATACAACATTTAGGTTTTACTAATGGACATGCAAGTGCCTGTGGACAGTGGGATAAAAGTGTAGATTGTAGTATTGTACAAGACATTTTGATAGAGAATTATTATATATGTAATATTATATATATTATATAACTTACATATATGTGACATTATTCTTGTCCAAAACGTTTGGAAATACTTTTTTTTTTTCTAAAGTTATCATCCTAAGATGAAATTTTAAATTAATGTTTTGGGTGTCTGCAGGAAGAAAGTGACAGTGCAAATTCTGAAACATTTGCTGCCTCCTTAACGGACAAAGATATGAATCACGCAGCTGGGCAAGTCATGGCCCCAGACAGACGTTACACAGTACAGGAAGAGACTACAACAGTCCACATACCTATGGTAATAAGAGTTTATAATAGTCCCATTCTTACTTGTTCACATGAAGTAGTCACATATTGTTACTGCTCAAAATGTTTCAAATACCAGAACTGAGATTATGCTTGCTTTAGAGAATAATTATAACACTATAACATGAAACTGAAATAATCATTCCAGTGTATTTGCAGACAGCTGTTTTTATGTTCATCATACATGTTATTTTCAGTTCCGTCCCAGCCTAGCTTTCCTAGAAATTCTTCGAGAGGTTGGTGCACAGAGTGAAGTCTTTACCATTAAAGAGGTAAAGTTTTAAAAAAGAAGCCTCTAAAAACTTCTTTATTTCTTTATCTGTATTTTGTTCTTTTTTGTCCTTATCACTTTAACCTTTGAGATTTATGATGAAAAAGTAAAAATTTATTTCTAAATCCTTCTTTTCTGTCTATTCTTGTTTGATCAGTTTTTTCCTGTATTTTAGTTTCTTCTGGTCCCGTACATCATGATCTTTATATTTTAATGACTTTTCATGCACTTTCTGCTTTGCTGCTGAAGAAAAGTTTCCATTACAATGTGTTTGAATGTTTCTGGAAAATAAAAGTTAAAAAAAATGATGCGTGCGTCAACAACATATGCAGTTTTAATGAGCAATACAGTCATTCACTATTCCCATTGCAAGTTATTTTGGTATCAACAATATCCAATCTGGCCGATAAACTGAATAGAAATTCAAACAAGAAAAGACGAAGTGTTGAGCTGTGCTTTATTTCCATTCAACACTAAGATATAAGAACTGCATATGAAAAAAATGGCTAAAAAGTTAATTTACCTTAATGAGCATCGCATTTATTTTCAGTAAACTGCTTTTTATTGTTTTATTTTTTATGTAGACATTTTGTCACATAATAAGCAATTAGTTTAGTTTATTCCTTGTTACTCCTCGAGACCGCCAAACTTGGAGAAGAACAGTGGAAAGGGAGATGAAAGGAAAGGGCTGGACATGGGGTCACCTAGAGCGGGTTTCAGCCAATCGACATTGGTGGCGGACTCTGGTTGAGGCCTTATGTGCAACCTGATGCACGAAGAGGAATAGATAGACTCCTCAAGAAGCATAGGGCTGCAGCAACACCTTGCCAACGGACCTGGTTTTGGGCAGCACCCCTCAGTTAGGCCCATGTGGTTCCAACATCCTTTGCCTTGCTCTCTTCTGTTCTTTTCCAACATTATAAGCATGCCTCTACCCAAATACTAATGATCTGTAAATAAATTAAGTTGAAGTTTCAAGGGACCGATGCAAAAAATCAAGTTATGGGAGGTTCCAGTTAAGGAAGTTCGTCAAAAACAGAACATTTTCACCTGATTGAGTGATTGAGTTGGCACTAGTAGGTTTTTTATGTCAAGCAGTGGAAAGTATGAAAATGGAATCTTATTATTTGTGTGGGATGACTTCTAGACCTTGCTCATGTGTTGACAGTGTGCAGTGTTTTGAGACTTACATTGTTACTCACTTCTGTGCAGATTGTCCACCATGTTAAAGATTACATCATCAAGCATCAACTGTTTGACAAGGCAGATCCAAGTATTGTCCACTGTGGCCAGGACAAGCTAGGCATGGTCTTCCGGGTTAGCAGCTTCACAGTGAATGATGCAGTGTGAGTACCAGTCTGCATGCTGCAAAAAGACCTATCTTTTTGTCCATGAATTAACTCTTTGAAAGCAAACATCCAGAACCTATGAAGTTGATTTTGTGGACACTACACTTACCATATGTTTGTTGCTTGGTTACTTTTTGATTTATTTCTTTATGTCTTCTAGCTTCAGACACACACTACACTGAAACACTACCTGCTGTCAACATGTCATGCACTATATGTATATCAAACATGCTGATCAACTATAATATTACAACAGCACCTTTTTCAGAACAAGTATTTTACATAGATGCATGTGCTTGTGCAGACATCTTTTTAGGATATGCAGGAAATTCACCTTTATGAACATACAACAGATACAAAGTTTGTGTTTGAAACACAAATTCACACAGTAACACACACAGGTTGAAGGCAACCAGAGTACCTGGAGAAAACCACTAATGGTAAGCCCTGTAAACAGAGGTCACATCCAGAGAGAGGTGTGTTGCAACCATTTTTGGAAAGGGGTGCTGCTTTGCCTAACAGGCTTGTGGGGGGGTGTGGGGGGGGGGGGGTTAGTAGTTTAGTCCTTGTTACTCCTCGAGGAGCATAGGGCTGCAACAAAGGGTGGGGGAAAGCTCTTCGCATTTTCCATTTCTTATTGGACTTGTTGTTCCAGTTGTACCAATCTGCACCTTTTTGGTGACGTCATCGGCATTGTGTTTGACTGGTTACTTGCCTTTAGTTTTTTAGTTATTCCTCTGCTACTATCAACTTGCTCATCGCCGTTAATAATAATAGTTGTAAGTGGGAATTTATAAAACAAAGACATAGAAGGAAGAACAATGCGAGGATTTCCTGCGTTCTGGCAGTAAAGGGTGATCACTGTAGATTTAATCCCCTCTGGCTAATGCTGTCAAAGCTAATTCTTTTTTTACAAATTGTCTATGGGATGACAATTGTCAAGTGTTGCAACATTGTACTTTAATTTCTGTTTTGTGATCATCTAAATAATCACCTGACAATTTGATATACATGTTTGATTTTTGATCTATTCAGCTCCAGTCCAGTGACTGCAGATCTGTCTCATTGACATCTTGATCTATGAATGTCATCCAGCCGAATAATGACCTGGCATTCCCATTAACCTAACAGAGTCACATGAATTTTGTCTGTCTTGTGTTTTTATGCTTGTAATATAGAGAGCCTGGCTTTGGCTGGAATACTGTGCTATAAAAGCACACCATTATTATTATTAAACCAAGTTACAACACTGCAACACCTAAATCTCCTTGTTGTGATGACAGGTGCCGTGCTATACAATCTGAAACATGAAGCACATGATAAGCTTGGAACATTTTTTCTTTGTAGGGGCCTTTTCTTAAAAAATTCAGCACCTGTGCCAGACACCTGCGTAAGAATAAGGAGGCAGCTAGTAAAGCGTGCAATAAACCCTAGTGCAGCGCCTGGTCTCAGCAATGCCTCAACCACTGACAGCAACACTGTGAAGAGTTCACCTGTAATTGAAACTGGAGTGGTACGTTTGATCTAATTTTCATTTCGGCAGCCTTCATCCTCTAGCCCGTCTAAGCTTTTATCTGCCATACATACATATGCACACAGAGAGATGAATATAACCGAGCTGGCTTCAGGTGAATGTGGCTTGGAATTTATAAGAAAGACTGTGGTCTTTGTCTGTGAGTTTTTAACTTATTTATTTTAGCAAAATTGTATTTTATAACTTTGCAAAGATGGAAATGAATACTGGCAGTAGGCCTGGTTTTAATTCATGCTGGATATTTCAGAAACAAAAGGCCAGTTCAACAGTAACTTCAGGACACTGCCCTGTCATAACAAGCACAACTTTCCCGGAAATCTCTTACTATAATAGTCCTAGCGAAAGCAACAAAGAAAACTGTTCAACTAGTAGCCATCATCAAGGAAAAAGACCCTCAGGTCTGCTGTTAAAACCTGTATTTCATTGTTTCTGACTCCAGATTTTGACAAAGTCTTAAATTTTCAGCTAATTTTATAAAATATTGGATTGTTAGCCTGTTTATGGTGCAGTTTGTATTTATCCTTTGATCTCCATGCCATGTATATGATTTTTGATTTGAAGATTTTTAGTGTCTTAACAATCAGGAATTACTAATAATTGTATCACATCATAAATCAAAGTAAAGCAGATTTAAAAGAATTTAAACTAGAAGTTCATTGTTTTGACTAAATATTTGGGGGTATCTGAAGATATTAAAGAAAGCCAAGTTGTACTGTCAACCCACGAGATACACTGATGCTTGGATTTTTTTTCGGAGTGGGGCGGGGGGTAGCAAAGAGCCATAGCAAGTGAACCATGATTCAACCTTTTTTTTTTTAAGAAAGAAGGAAAAACTGACCATAAAAATTTTATTATTAAATATAGAATCTACATCTCCACTCAATAACAAGAAGCGCCATCACAGCAGCACATCATTGAATATATCATATTCTGACGAGGTAGATGGAGACTCATCTTGTTGCTTCCAAGTCAATATGGAAACCAAAACAAGAGTTGGTGATGATCTACAGCAGGTAAAGTGTTTTCCCTCCTATTTTGAGATTTTCTACAATGAACTTCAGCAAATCACTCATGAGAATTGTCAGACATTTTAAAAATTTTGTGGCATCATCTTTTTTTCGTTCTCTCTTTCAGGAATATTCCCAACCAAACATTGAGGAGGACTCATTTTCAGTACAGTATGATTCAGATGAATTTTCACTTGAATATGAAGTTGAATCAAGTGATCATCGCTCCGAGTCTGACATCAGTTCGCGTGAATCTGGAAAAGTAAGCTATAGGAAAATGTTCTTTCTACAAGGATGTGGACAATAAATCAGTAAATTTAAACTGTTTTGTCACCTGAAAATGAACATTTTGGTATTTTGGTATTTGAACTGTTCTCGAACTAGTCGGGATTTTTTTTATTTAACTATCAAAAGGGAGAGCATAAAAATCACGGCAGTCAAAACTCATAGCTATCTTTACCACTATCTTAGACAAGGGGAAAACACTAAGAATTCTTGAGGATGCTTTTATTTAAAACTTCTTTTTAATAATCTCTTCAGTGTAATTTTTTTTGTCCCTGTGGCACAGATGACATAAATCTCAATGAGTAATTTCTGTCATCTGTAGGACATAGTCGTGGTGTGCAAAGAGAGTGATGTGGAATTCTGGGCAGACTACAGTGACACAGAGGACAGCACAGACAACGAGCTGTCAACTGCTGTAAGAAGTTTCCTTATGTTCAATATGTTCATATTCTAAAGACTGCAGGTTTCTAATAATGCAACTGATATAAAATGTGATAGTGTAAGTCACACTTTAACATCCAAGCACAATGTACTTTCAAAGGACTGAACACTTGATACTTCTGTGGATATGCAAATAATCATCTCAGGTTGGTGAAGGGAGGTCAGCATATGTGTTAACTCCTCTCTTGCTTTCTTTATCCATCATCCTGCCTATTGCATCCCTATGTATTCGGTTCCCATTGAAGATATGTATCAAAAAGAGAAAAGAGACGTAAAATCTGTGCTGTAGCATGCAGGTACAGTCCATGAAACATGATTTCACAGTAGTCCATACTCCATCAGACTATGAATCTAAAAACTTGGAATTATTACTCATAATTTCCTCTCTTTTGGCACTGGCGCAGGTATTTGTCTTGTGGGGATAAGTTTTTTAATTGTTCATGCTTAACAAAGATTTCAGAATTTATAGTTGAATTTTTTGTTTTTATTCTGAATAGGACCTGTGGGTTTGTGACATGTGTCAGACCCAAAATATTCCCTACCATGGCCACTGCAGCAAGTGTTGGAATCTAAGACCTGGCTGGTTTAAAGATAAGCATATGGGGCCATCTGGATCAGTTCTTCCTTCTTCCAGCAGATTACAACATTGGGCTGTCTCATCAGAGAGCACTGATGAGACCACACCAGGGACCAGCGGTCACTTCATTTCACGAAGTACAGGGGGAGGAGGGAAAAAGAGAAGGATTGTGAGAGTGATCTCAGCATCCTCATCCGGACAAAATTCAGACTCCCTGCTGTCTGATGAGAACTTTCCAGACACATTCACTTGCAAAAACTCACAGGAACATCAAAGGGATTCTGGTTTGAGCAGTGTACCATTGACATCAACCCAAGAGGACAAAAATCAACAAAATCCTAGTGGAAGTAAGGGGGAGGCGGTGAACAAGGGTAAGGAGCAGGGAAAATGGCACAGGGGACTGGGTATTGATCTGGATGCAGTGGCACCTGCTAGTGATGTGTGTGTGGTGTGTGCATCACGGCCAAAGACAGGTAGTATCATTCATGGCAACTCTGGCCACCAGGTTTGCTGCTATAGGTGTGCAAAGCGTCTCAAGCGAAAGGGTTTGCTCTGTCCAGTTTGCCGCAGACCAATACAAAAGGTGATTAAAAATTTTATCCTTTGAATGTTGGCTTTACAGCATATCAGTCTCTTTTACCTGGCTGTGGTGACAAGTATGTTGGGGTAGACAAGAAGTTTGCGTTTAGTTGTTGTTGATAGGCATGAGTGAAAGAATTAAAACAGATGAATAGCAAAGTGTTTCAGATACATACTCCTGCGTGGGCATCTTGTGTTGAAAATGTGTGATGTGTGCATAGTTAAGACACCAAACCGTGTATTGTGCAACTTTAAGGATTTGTATGAAACAACTGCCATCCATACGTATGATCTGCTCTTTTCAAGCATGTGCATACTACTGACTCATCACAAAGGCCGATTATTACTATTGTAAGCATTACGAAGTCTTTCTAGGAACTTTTAACGTAAGCATGTGTGTGAAAAAAAGTATGTCGAAATGTTGCTTTTCAAATCACTCAAATATAAGCGCCAGCCTTTTTTCTTTTCATTTTTTTTAATAATAAGCAGTTTTCATATGCATTTCATTTTTTTCTTATTCTGTACAGAAAAAGGCCCTTAATGTTTGCATGTGATTAAAGTCACAGTGTGTTAAGGAACCATTGGCTGAAACAGATCTGGTTAGCATTTCTCTTAAGTTTTAGCACACACAAAAAAAAAAAGTGCAAAAAGATGTGGAGAGGTGCCTGCATTTAATGTTTGTGTGTGAACATAAGAATGCCTACATCAATATATTGTGCAATGTATTTCAATAAATTTGAGATGCCTCCATTGATATCACTAAAGAATTTTGTGGTCAAAAGTTTGCTTCCAGGTAATTTTTTCTCTCCCCCTTAAAATTAAAACTTTCACTTTGAACAGGTTTTGACATCGTCTATTTGGTTTGTCTTTTGGAAGATATTGGAGCGAGATTTTATTGTTAAGCCTCGTTTCATTGTCTCCTGCTGCCTTTTTTTTTTTCAATAGAACAAAGCAAAAGAATGCGTGTGTTCAGATGCACGCACACAACTGGCAAAAGCATATGTGGCTGTTAGGTAACCTCAGCTTGGCTGACCATTGTTGATGACAGCATCAGATTAAGATAATGTAAATTTTATGCAAGTTTCTTACTTTGTGGTATACCATACATATTTGGAGTGGTCATTTTGGATGTTAGGAAATGAAAGTGTAAATGCAAGAGACTATACACTGTCTTTAAGCCCAAGAGAATAATTCACCCAGCAGCAAATTACAGAAAATCAGCAATACAGGAAATTCTAAGGTACAGTTTAATGATGTTTAGACTGGAATGTCTCATCATTGTGCGTGAGGTGAAATATTTTTCAAGAAAATTCACAATATTTTGAGTTTCTCAAATACAAGTTCACAACTTTTATCAAGGCATATCAATTTGCTCACAGGCAAGTGATATTTCCTGAGAAAAAAAAAATACAGTTTAACCTTGACACGTGATCATCAACTGATATCATGTCATGGATTTGCTCAAGATAATGGATATTTTTTTTTCAAGCAATGCTTGAATTGCTCTCCTTTTTTTGTCATCACCTAAACATTGTCCGGTTATAGTTCTGTAAAATCCTTGTATTATAACCTTGGTCTTTAATATTTTGTTATTGAGCCTGATGGTCTTACAAAGTTACAGTTACCATTCATAGTTCATGTTTTGTTTCCTTTCCACAAAACCTTAACATCCGCCCTTTAATTTTCAGAGGGCAAGTTACTAGTGGAAAATACTATAAACATTTTTTCACAACAAATTTTAAAAAATGTAAGTTAAAAAGTCTTACAACAACTTAAAGTTTTTATTAGAATGATCGAATCTGCTGTATTTTAAAAAAAAAAAACTCCGAGGCCCAGCTGTGAAGTTCTGTCCATAAAAATAGTTTCCATCAGACAGAACCAAATTCTTCCATCCATTTAAGATACTTTTCAATATCTTTCTCAGATACACTCTTGTTAACTTTTTTGATGGCTTCCATGATGTCTTCCATAGACGTTGGCACAACCAATTCCTCCTTAGGAATATTCCGAATCTCGTCAGGCCTGAGACCAGCAATCCGCCTGCGAAATCCCATCATGGCTGCATCCCTGCACCAAGACAACTGCTTTCAGATCTGGATATCCCATGCTGACATTAAAAGTTTTTCATTTTTAAGGTACACCCCAACCCCTAGATGATTAAATCATAATTTATAGACTTTTAAAAATAGATTACTAACACCCAATCGAATTTACAGACATCTGTCACAGACTAGTTTTTTAAGGAAATTTTTTCAAACCAGACCAATGGGCTATAAAAAAACCAAATATAAGCAATTCCACACAAAAAACACACCAGCGGAACTGTTGGTAATAAAGAGCAAATTCAACCTCAAAGCTTAAAGGTGTGCTATGTATCTAACACACTTAAGGGAACAGCTATTCCACAGAATACCACTGACCTGCAAACATTGGTAATATCAGCACCTGAGTAGCCCTCCAGTTTCTGTGCCACTTCACCGAGATTAACAGTGGACTCCAGTTCCACCTCCTTCAAGTTAATGTCCAGCAGGGTTTTCCTCCCATCCGCTGTGCCAAATACAGCATGCCTTTTTTTCTATTTCTCATTTTACTTATTTAATTTGTGTGCATGAGACTATTTGGAGGTTAAGGTTTTCATTTTAATCATCCAATGAAACTAGCAGGAGAATCTAAACAAGGCGTTCCTGAAGCAGCCTAGTGCCGATTCACTCTTCCTACCAGGATGTTCGTATCTAGCAGTCAGATAAATTGCTTCTAAAATATTAGTTTAGCTAACTGCTAGGAGTTAAAATCCAGTTTGTAAGAGTGTGATCCTGGGGGCATTCAAAAAAGACAAGTCTGGTGGAGACTATTTCAGGTGGCTATAACAAAAGTAGCTTTTCCTCATGGATGACGAATGATTCACTCAAATTCACTGGTCTCAACTAGCCAGCAAACCCTTTGCCCAGTCACATCTGAGACCAGCATTGTGCGCTACATATCTCCAACATTACTCCATCTACCTTGCTTTTGTTAGTTTAGTTTATTCCTTGTTTATTCCTTGAGCAAAGGGCTGCAACACCACCTCGCCAGCGGACCCAGTATTGGGCAACCCCCCTTCAGTTGGGCACTTTTGGTTTTGTAATACTCAAAATCTGCTGGAACCACCTTTCATAACCAGGAGCTTGTGAAAGAGACCAGTTTGTCCAGACTCACCTGTGGGAAGTGGGATGTAGATGCGCTTCTCAAGACGTCGTCGCAGAGCCTCATCTAGATCCCAGGGGAAGTTGGTGGCTGCTAGCACCATCACTGCTTTGCTTGTGTCCCCATCTTCACTGCTGCCACTAACACCTGCATGGCAAACAATATCAACCCTAGACTGCGCTTCAAAAACTGCCATAAATGATTCTAGGTGTGCAATGACTTTAGTAGCTTACAAAACAAAGTTAACACGTAGGAGGGACATAGTGCTGAGGACTGGAAGGGGTGTGTGGAAAGGGCAATAGAACAGATTAATCTGGCACTTGTAGAATGAATCACCAATTATGCATAGAGAGGATAAGTTTTCTTTGGAAGGACAGAAAAAAAACATACCATCCATCTGAACCAGCAGCTCTGACTTAACACGCCGACTTGCTTCGTGTTCATTGTCACTTCCACGTTTAGAGCAAATGGAGTCAATTTCATCAATGAATATTGTACTTGGTGCATAAAACCGAGCCTACCACATCAAGAAAAACAACAGGTGGCTTGGTCATGAACTAAGATTATAACACAAGTATATAATTAAATGATTTAACTGTACAAAATGTATGTTCTTTAATACTGTTTTGTTTCTTCTAAAACAACTTTTTTTTAATATGATGCTGGAAATTTCCATGAAAATGAAAAATTATTGAAAAAATTACATATCTTGAGAACTTATAACCAAATATTTACAGGCATTATAGAAATTAGTGAAACAATTACAGAATATCTTGAGAATTCATAACCAAACATTTAAAGATGTTACACAACACATAAAAGTTAATGGCAAAATAAATGTGATATAATGCAAAATACGTCTTGATGCATCTGGCATGAATAAAAAGTTAAAAGCATGCATCGACAAACTGAATACAGCTATTCAAACATTTTTAAAATTGAAAAAAAAAGGCACCCAAGGACAGGAATGAATGGTGATGCTTTCATTTCATTTATGAAGCACATAAGACATACCATTTCAAAGAGGATGCGAACTAACTTTTCTGACTCCCCATGGTATTTGGAGGTCAGACTGGAAGAAGAGACGTTAAAAAATGTCGTCCCACACTCAGTAGCTACAGCTTTAGCCAGCATAGTCTTGCCAGTGCCAGGTGGCCCTACCATCAGTACACCCTAGTAAACAAGACGAGAAAACATGATGCATGCACTATCAAAAATCTGAACATGTAACCCTCTGATAGAAGTCTGCTTTCTTGACAACTCTTGTTCTGCAGGCCATGTAAACAGCTTCATGCTGCTAACATCTGAAAAAGCCATTAAAACAGAACACCCGATAAGTATCATAAAAGCAAGTTGTTGGTAAGAAAGCAAGCTTCTACAGGAGTTCCCATGCTCCTCCGTTCTTACCATCTCAAAGAGAAGTCTGACTAGCTTCTCAGACTCCCCTCTGTACTTGGAGGTCAAGCTGGAGGAGGAGACATTAAAGAAGGTGGTGCCGCACTCTGTGGCCACTGCTTTAGCCAGCATCGTCTTGCCTGTGCCAGGAGGGCCTACCATTAACACGCCCTAAAATAAAGTGTAGTCATCCTACAGCAAACATTAACACTATGAACATATCTCCAACAATGGTTTCGACCATCCCATTAATGCATGGTCATAGGAATCCACTCTTAACAATACTAATACCAATAGTAGGAAAATTGTAGAGCCCACTGATCCTGTGATACAGTTCAAGGTGCTGTTGAGGTCTTTTTAAAAAGATGCATTTTAAGTGCTTTCTGAAACTGTTGGAAGTGACAGCCTGGTGGAGGGGCAAGGGGAGAGTGCCAAGTATAGCAGCCAGTGAAGATGGCGGCAAGCTGACCGCTGGAGCAGTCTTTGAGGGATATAGAGCCAAAGGGTATCAGATGCTGTGAAGAATGCATTATGACGTCTGAATGGTGAGGGAGGAAGAAAGAACGATAATCAGACACTTGTAGCAAAAGGAGTCAATTCTGTAACGCAGTGACCAACTTTATTAAGCCCAAAGGGCAATTATCTCTTGGGAAAAGTACTCAGATAAACAGTAAAAAAAAAAAACATGACCATCCACTCCTTCACATTTACCATCAAGTTCTTTCTCTGTTCACCTCGGCGTCAACCTCCTACGATCCACTGAAAACCACTTTTAGACAGACCATCTTGTGTTCCATGTAGGAGATTCAGAGCAAACTTCACATCTCACAACCATACAATAGGATGGGTACTACAAGGGACTTATACAACTTGTACTTGTAAATCTTCTGTGTTGCAGCACCAGATCCTGCCAAGCCTGTCTGTTATGAAGTATTGCTGCTGTTGCTGCTGCTGCGATCCTTATGTAAATGTCTACCATGTTACCATATCTTTGCATGTCATGGCATTTAACTACTAGAAGCTGTTTACCACCTTGAACTATAAAAGTCATCTTTTATAACCATGTTATTAAAAGAGCTACTGAAAGATTAGATGATTTTTTTTTAACTTTAATGTCAGAAGTTGACAAAAAATGTATATGTCAAGTAGCAGAGAGTTGTCTTCAGTGACAGCAACTTAGCTGAATTAAGAATATGCTGGTGCTATACAAGCAATTTACAGCAAAGCACATTTTGAATATTCTAGGTGTACTGCAATCAACAGCAATCAGTCTCTTATCAGGATATTCAGACACACCTTCCATGGTCGCGGATTCCTTTGAAAAAGTCTGGAACAACAAGTGGCAAGACCACTGCCTCTTCAAGAAGTTTCTTGGCCTCTGTCAAGTCTGCTATGTCACCCCTGCAGATAACAAAAGACTCTGAATGGCCAAAAGCTGATTTTCTGGTATGAATAATTCTAACATAATCTGTCAGAGACAAGTAAGTATACAGGCATATATCACATTTTAAGTACAAAAACATTTCAAAAATAAAAATTTTGTTCTTTCATGCAAAATTTAAAACATATTAAAACTGAAGTCTCACCAGTGAACATTAGGATTTTTCTGGAGAATATCTCTTTCCAAGTGTTCAACAAGATCTTTGTCATATCCTGAAGGATCAAATTTTTTTTCTTCTCCATCATCCTGAAAACAACAAAACTATTTCACACACAGATTTACAAAAGCAAAAAGGATATTCTTACTGCTCTTTAGACCAGTTAAATCCCCAATTATATCATAAAGAAATCAGAAACTTAACAGTCTAATCTATTAGGCCTCAGTGACATACAATTCCAATGTGAATCAAAATACCTTCTTTTTTTCTTTTCCTCCAGGTCTATTTCTGTCCATTCCTGCTCCATATCCTCCTTTTCGATTGTTCTGTGCTGACACCTGCTTTCCAGGGGGTGGTCCTGGTTTTGCTGGTCGGGGTGGGTCTGCTCTTTTTTGTAATTGTTTTACACCACCACGTATATTGGGGGAAGGTCTTACAATTTGAAAGAAAGCAGCTGGTTACAAAAAGTCATAACAATATCCCCACACACACCAAATTTCAACACTTTTTACAATTGTGCAAAGACTAAAATCTAAAATAGACCACAAACTGACCTGTAGGCAAGAAACCTGGGACTTTACACTGACAGCAAAGATAGGGACAAAGTTAAGTTGAATTTTATATTATTGTCACTCACTGCACATATATAAAAGTAAATGTATTTCTCACTATGTGAAAAATAAAAGTTAACACTGATGCAAAGAAAGACAACATAAACTATAATGGGGCTGGTCACTTTTCCTCAAGACCATTTCACCCTACAGCCTAAGTCAACTCGTCCCAGCTAAGTCTTTTCAGTCTTGGGACGAAATGGACATAGCTGGGACCAATTGACTTTGGATATGACTAAGGCAAAATGGTCTTAGGGTGAAATAACTAGTGACCACTGTAACATAAGATGGCAAAACTGACCGATGTTCAACAGGTGTTGGAGGAGGCCAGACATCTGGATCTCTTGTAGGTTCTTCATGCCTTGAATATTCATCGTAAGAACTATAACTCTCATAGTTTGGATATGAGCGAGTACTGTCAGATCTTAAACTAGATAAAGTGTTGCTGATGTCTTTCACTTGCTCATATTCCTGAGAGATGTCCTGCTTAACCTAAACAAAAAATAACAAAACAAAACGAATTTATTAGCATCATACATGTATATCTGTCCTTTTCTTGTTTGTTTGGTTTTTTGTTGTTGTTTTTGTTTTGTTTGGGTTTTTTTTTTTTTTTGGGGGGGGGGGGGGGGGGCAGTTTTGCGCCTTTGAACTGCCGACGGTTACAACAAAGTTCTTCATACACATTACGGAAAAGAAAAAGGTATTCCTGCCTTTTGCCATCGTTGTTTTGTTGCTGGATCTCTGACCGTTGAAAGGAGACGCTGTATCTGATTAATCACTCCTTGATAGTAAACAAGAGCTGTTTCATAATCTCCCAACAATGCACTTTGTCTGCCACTTTTTGTGTTTTCGTGTATTTCCATCAAGGTTGCACTCATCCTTACCCAAATTCAAATGGGGCATAAAATCTGCAACAAGTCATGTACCGTCACGAAAAAGTTACATTTTAATATAAATTTTCCTCGATATGATTATTAAGATTGTTTTTATGACGGATGTTCGGGAGAAGGGATATACTCGTTCGTGCTTATACCTTGCGATCATTTTGCACTAATGGGGAAAGGGTAATAGAGATAGAACTGGTGTTATTGGCGGCAAGTTCTGTTACAAGAAAAATAACATAAAATCGATACCATTAAACAATTTATATATTCTGTATTTTATTTTTTTTTAATTACAAAACTTTTCATAACTAGTTGACCACCGTCCAAAGCAATGTCACTCTGGATAAGACAATTATATGAATGTTTATCCAAAATTGAATAAACTTTACTCATATTGACAGACAAACTGAAATGTTGCTTTGAACAATATCATATAACATTTACCTTTCGTCCACAACTATTTTTTTAATCCTTCGCTAATCGTCTAGACGCCGGAGTCGCAAACCCAAACGAAAATATTTGCACCAAATTTGTAAGCCCTCTTCTGATTGGTTCATCAGACACGGGAGGTGATTTCCATTGCATCTCAAGCACGAGTTATCCTAAGAGACGCTGTACTATGCTCTTTGCTTCTGATGTACTTTGAACCACACATCTTCCTATTTTTTGTTTTGAATGATGCAGCAATTATAATGAAGTAAAGTTTTGTGTTTGCTGTGGCATATTTTATAGGAATTAAAAGGCGACAAGAGTGTGCACAAATTGAGTGTTCTGTTGAGGGAAGGGGGCATTATAATATAATTTGTGATTAAAAATCATTTGTTCTGTTTTATCTGTTTCATACATGGAGAATGGACAAGTGTTTTTGTGTAACATGGAGTAGATTTTTTTATAATTTAAAGACATAGAATGTTGTTATTTTTCTCTTTTCCAAGGTAAACTTTATTACTGACAGAAAGTTGTTGCAACATGATATTTTTGAAAAAGTTGATTATTAGGAACAGTTGCACATTTTAATCTGGCTCTTTCATTGTGGTTGTTATCAATAATTTTTGTTTTCTTCATAATCTGCTCCGTGATTGTGACAGCACATCTTTTGATCATGAGTTCATATGAGCACATAGGACCAGACTGGGATGAAGAAGATGAACAGTCACACGGGCAGCATGAACTGAAGCAGAGATGGGGTCTGATTTGTATAAAAGAGTTTACAGGCTGCATTCTCAGATGTATAAGAGTACTTTGCTCACGGTAATAAGTGTGTACATGTGTGTGTGTTTATATTCATGAAAATAACTAAAGAGATTGTCGTACAGTATTTTATTAATGTTAATAATCATGATGACTATCTAATTGATATAATGTAAATATAATGTTGACGTAAATTATTTGGCATTTGCTTTAAATGTAAATTGATACTTTGAGATCAGTTATGTACTGCATAAACTGCTTTAGTAAATTAAGTTTTTTTTCTTCTTGTTTTGTTTTGGTCAAGGAAATTTCTTAAAGCACTTTTATATGGCCAGCTTGTATCTTTGCTGCTAAGTGGGACGGCGGTGTTCAGTGGCCTTCTTCAGCAACAAGGAGTCAACACTCCTGCAGGTACATGCATACTAAAATCAAACATTTTATGTATAGGAGTGTTTGAGAGAGATTGTGTGTGCATGTTTTGGGCAAGGGTTTTAAGTGGGGGGATGTTGACTAAATGATTTAAGGATTTGTTTTATTCCAAGTCAGCAACTTGAAGCTATATCATTCAAAACTACTTCAACTATAACAGCAGGTGTCAGATCTGGAAAATGTATCTTTCCTAGTTGTGATACCTGTTATCCACAAGCCGCAATCCTCACTGAGTTGGGGGAGGTAATATTATTTTGAATTATGCAAAATTACCAACATTTTTTTTTTGTTTCTAAGAAGTCTTCTTAACCAGTTAATGAGATTTAATTGTGGTCCTGTCCATCTTTAGGCCAGAACTTTCTAAACTACTGCCTCCTGTGCCTGGTGTACACCGTCATGCTGGCATGCAGACCAGGAGACGAGAGAAGGCGAACTCTAGGCACCATGTTGCGCTATGATGGCTGGAAGTATGCCCTTCTTGCCCTTGTTGATTTTGAAGCCAATTACCTGGTTGTGAAGGCTTATCAGTTTACCACCATTACCAGTGTCCAGGTCTGGATTGTTTTAAAAACAGATTTACCATTTTGGTGATGGTGGGGGTGGGAGGGAATGGCGGTATGGCTTGATTAAAACTTTACTATTTTGGGGGTAGCAAAAAGTGATCTATGACTGCCAGGGATAGAAAGTATAGCTGCACCTTGTTCATAATACTAACAGTTGTTAGAGAGGCATGCTACAGATGTAGCTTGAAGTTTGATTTATTTTTTTTTTTTTATGGGGTGGTCTCTACTTTATAGTTGCTGAACTGCCTTACCATTCTTGTGGTGGTTGTGTTGTCACGCATCTTCCTGAAGACACGATATACTGCAGTTCACATGGCTGGAATAGTCATCAGTGTGGTTGGACTGGGTGGACTTGTCCTGGCTGATCTACTCTCAGGCAGAAATACAGATGATCCAGGTGGCGAGAACATTTTTTTAAGTTTACATTATTCAAAAGCTTACCCAGTTCCAAAAGTATTTTTCAAATGACGGAGATGAGTTTACTACAAATACTATTTTTTAAGATCTGAGAAAATAATCCTTTGAACATTACAGTTCTCTCGAACATTTAAGAAAGGTCATATTTCATTCTCCTTAACATTCATTCTTTGTCTTCATATTGATTTCCAGCTTTTAAATAAAGTTTAAAATGCTATTCTTCAGCCAGTTTATAACAGGTGTACTTGGGTGTATTCCTCTTCTTTATTCCCCCATCTACTCCCACTCCTGCATGCTACACCCTTCTACATTCTTCGTTTTTCATATACCTCGTCACTTCTTACATACATTATTGAGTATAGTGTCTGGTGGCATAGCGGTTAAGTGTTTGTCAATAATGCCACGAGAACTAGTTGTCCTGGGCTCAGGTTTTGTCTGTATGCTTCTATCTTGGTACCTGTTTTACTGGGCTAAATGATATCTCATGATACAGCCTTGATGTAAAACACCATGTGTGTTTTTAAATTCATTATAATTAGCACAGCATTAAAGAATCTTCACATTTGTTATCTCTTTCTTGTATCATATCCCCTGTGTTCGGATGAAATCCCTTTGTTCGTCAGTTCATCAATGTAAGCCTACATGACAGAAACAGTCACATAACTAAGAAATATTCATATAAAAAATGCTGTCCTGTAGTGTTCTTGGTTCTGATAGGTGGCAGCAAGAAATGGCTAGGAGATGTTCTTGTGGTGTGTGGTGCCATTTTGTATGGCATGTCAAATGTTGGCCAGGAGTTTGTAGTGAAGAAATTTCCACGCTCTGACTTCTTGGGCATGATCAGTCTTTTTGGAAGTTTCATCAGTGGTTTACAATTGCAAGTAGTCTTTCCTTGTTCTTTGAAACAGTTTCAAATTATAAAAATATAATTTTGTACCAAATACTATTTGTGTCATTTTTTTAATTTTCTTACTCTTTAAAGAGATTTTCTTACTATCAGAACCATACACAAAACAAAGAAAATTAACAAGTCTAATGTTGCAACAACAAAAAATCCTTCTAGAATGTATAAGACTGATTCAGTGCATTTTAATGTTGGGAGTTGGTGGTTAAATGTTAAAATGTTGATCTTGTATGTTTCCCTTTCTTTTTGTGCAGCATTCTCTTGGAAAAAGATGAATTTGCAACAGTAACTCTGTCTTACAAAATTTGTAAGTGTTTACGGAATGCCAAACCATGTACGATTTTGGGATTTTCTTAACAACATTTGCTTATCTAGTTTAGACAAATGTCATATACTTTGCCAACAATATTGATTTTCAAATGAATGTCTTGTCAAGTATATTATTTTTTTTAGTCCTGATTGTCCTGAGTTCAGATCTCAGATCAGGCACTCGAGATCTGTTCTTTCTGTGCTTGTGGCACTTGTTCACAGGGTCAGCTGTATTGCTTTGATATAGCCTTAGCTGCTGGTTCCGCATAAAACACCATTCCCCCTCCCCCCCACACACACATTCCAGCTTTGTTTCTGTCTTCTGTTGAGGTTAAAACCAGAAAAATTCTCAAAAAATTATTTTTTCAAAGACAAAAATCATTGCAAGGTGAGTAGCCATGGATCTCTCTTTAGAAAATGTGTTCCATACAAAACAAAAAGAGGTTACAAAGAAGAAAAAGCATGAATGAACAGCATGCTGTATATAAATAAAAGAATGCATTATGTTATGGCATATATTAATCTGGGTATTTTTCTGTTAAATCAGAAGTAAATCCCATTACCAGGCTTTATTGTTTGCGAACAGGGTTGCCATGGTTGTCCTTTGTGCTGTGTGTATTCCTCCTCTACAACTGCATGTCTCTGACCATACAAAAGACCAGTGCCACCACCCTCAACCTTTCAATGCTGTCTGCTAGCTTCTACTCTCTTCTCTTTGGCCTGTTTATGTTTCATTATCAGGTAAACAAGTCATATTAATAATAATAATAAACATGTGATTTGTATAGCCCATACTCACACTCATAAGGAGCATGCTCTCAGCACTCAAGTACACTTAAGACATGGACAATATACAAAAGGACAGACAGATAAACAACAGTACTAGCGACTAGTAAAAGAGAAATTCATCTGATACTGCTGGTAGTATACACAGTGATAGAGTGTATTTTCTCTGATTGCTGGTATGTTTGAAATAGAAATTCTACCATACAGTGGTGATTTTGCACAGAAAACTGGGTTTGATGTCATGCATTTTGTAAAGCTGAGCAAGAGCTGACAGTATGATTTTTTCCTCATCTTACAGTTTCACGTCCTATACATCGTGGCATTTGTTCTTGTCATAAGTGGAATTCTCGTATACGTTAGCATATCACAGGAAGAGGAGACGTCACCCACAGACCAAGATAGCACAAGCACAAAGGTGGTGATAAGTCAAACAAACTTTGAAGAATTGAGATAATGTAGGCTTGTCCTACAAGATTTTAATCTCTCATATTTTTTGACTGTTGCTCAGAAAAGAATTCTCATTAAAGGTATACTCAAGGCTGTGATCAGGTCAAAATGTTTAAAAATTATGTTTAGTTACAATTGCAGTGCACGAGAGCAATGCACAAGAAATAAATGATTCGTTCTCACTTTATTACCACTTATCAGCACCATTTCGAATGCCGATGTTTATAAAAATATATTAAAAAAATCCAGTGAAATCGACCGCTGTGTCCTTCTGCCGAGTAACCGCGATAGCTTCCCGAGAGGGTTAGCAGACAAACTTGCCTGCGACGTAGGACCAAGACAGCAAGTGTCGGTGATCATTTCTAGGATTTGAACTCGTGACTGGTGGTGTCTCATGAGTTAATTTAGGTTTTAAAGTGAACTTTTCAAAGCACAAATTTTAAAAATTATAGAAAACAGTCTGTCACTTGGTAAGCAGTCTAGGTCAAATGTCATGTGATGGAGAACGAGACTTTATCTTAGCAAACAAAAGAGTCCTGTGTAATTTCTTATTAAACACAATGTGCTACAAAACCTTCAACTTTTTCCAGTTGAACAGATGTGAAAATAGACGAGATTCAAGTTGATCCTACTCTTTATGAGATTCTAAGCAGTTTTATTTTGCCTTTACAATCTCTTTAAAGCTGTTAAGGTTGTGTTATATGTGGTGGAATGATGCATGTACTTTTGTACATTCTTTTCTCAAAGGATACTGAAATGTAACTTGATCATCAGCACCAGGGGATCAATCTCTTGTTGATGAGGATGTCATGCTTTGTGATTTTACTTTTGTAAATTTTGAATTTTATGTACATTTATGTAATATAATTATTAGACTGCCATAGTTTTTCGTCTCACTTTCATAGAGCTGCATTCCCACCAATGCTCTCCATACTTTACTTATTGGAATTATACACAAGACTGATCTCTGAAATGTTTTCCATTAATAAACAAATGCTCTGAGATTATTTTGCTGGCTTTCTAGGCAGACATTCCAGTGATACATTCTTTTGAACCACATTATCACAATATTTTGTTTAATTAGAAGCCAGTTCAAATTGTCTAATATGAAAAAAATCTGCAGATATTATATTTTTTTCAGTTAAAAAAATAGTCATTATTTGTAAGATCTGGTCTTTAGTCGCCATTCAAGTTGCAATGGAACTTGTGAAATCCAGAATTCACTTTAAATGACTGAAAGTGGTCTTACATTTGTACTAAAAGGCTTGTTAAAGAAAAATTTTGAGCCAAAATATCCTATCTCATGTTTTCTGCCTTCAATATAAAATACACTTTCTAAGAATTGCTGTTGTTATTTATGCCAAAGAAGCATTTTATTTTTTATAATTTTTGTCTGAAAGTGACTCTATGAAAAAATCTGCAGATATTATATTTTTTTCAGTTAAAAAAATAGCAGTCATTATTTGTAAGATCTGGTCTTTAGTCGCCATTCAAGTTGCAATGGAACTTGCGAAATCCAGAATTCACTTTAAATGACTGAAAGTGGTTAATAATCTCTTAGGGGGGAAAAAAAGGATCAGGTGATTTTAATGCAGCATAGAAAGATTACCCAACCATAAGAGGGTGGCTGGACTTTTTTCTGCCTCACACATGCACACAGAAACATAGTTATAGCTTTTTTCAAAAAATAAAAAGATTTCTTTAACAGACTCATTTTGTCAAAAGATGGGTAGCACCAGCTGATAAACAAATCTCTGAAAACTGATTCATACTGGGAGGAAAATTATTTCTGCATAAGCCAGAATAGCAATTTCTAGCAAGGAAATTAAAACTCAGCATGGACAGTTCGTACGGTTTGTAGCCAGTTCAGAAATCGAAAGAGAGGAGTGGTGTGGTCCCGTTTCCTAGCTCTAAAAATGGGATAGATATGCAGCAGAGTTTTATACTTTCTGAAGAAGGCATACAGGGCAGCCAGCAAGCAAGGATAGAACAAATGTACAGACAAGAGTGTTCGGAGCACTCGTAGAGAAAATGTGACAGAAGTCGCTCATAATAGACTGACAGCTGTGATTTGTTTAGCAAGTCATGTCTGCAGCGACAATCCCAGGTTCCTGACGGAGGACGCAAAGGTGATTATGGTTTCGCCAACCTTGATGTGATTTGGTGGACAAACGAGCGAAGATGGATTTCTTCTCCTACAACATTGGAGTGCTTCCATTTTATCATCCTTGAGTTTAAGTTTGTTACTATCCAGTCCCTGACATCACGGATATTTTTTTGTCCACTTAAGAAAATTCAGAGAATTTGAGCCCTTAATCCATTAGAGTAATTCTTTTCAAGTTGAAAGTACTAACACAAGATCAAATAACTGAGTTTGGGCAACATTTCCTATAAAACCTAATTTGCCAGTCCCCCAATCTTAAAATACACATCCTCTCATCCCATTTACATAGACAAAATTTAACATGCCAACAAAGATTTATTTACATCTTTAACAAACAAAAAAGAAAGATATTAGACTGGTTGGCCATTCAACATCTACATGTGCAAATAAATTGTTCCACAAAAAAAAGTTCAAAGTATGCTGCTCTATTGTCAGAGAAAAAGTATGAGCATATGATACAGATGAAAGTATAAAACAAGAAAGGCATGAAAATGAAGTACTTCCTGTTCACCCACTCTCTCAAAATGTTAACACATTGCAGATAACTGGGACTGATGACTTCGCAACACAAGTCCAATCGTCCATGCGGCAAAAATAAAATGCACCTGTGTTTCAGTTGGTGCAGCTCATAAGTTGTTCAAAAACACCCACTTTTCCTCACAAAATATTCTGGGGTCAGAAGCTGTAAGCAAAAGCTTTGATACACCCAAGAATCAGCATACAAGATAAAGCACACAAGGTTCTTGCAAAGTTTAGTGCTATATATTGAGTACTCGCAGCATCACACCATGTATGTTTCATTGGGTACGGTAATAGATCCTTGTCCATAAATGTCACAAAATGGTAACAAAACTATTAAGAATTCACTAAGTTTCAAAACATTCCATATGGACAAGATTCAGAAAATGATTTTTGTCAGGCAGGTCTTGGCAGATACTTCCATGCTACATGTTGCCTATACGCTGTGGACATAACATTTCGATGACTACACACTTGCATCCTCTCTTATGCACACAGCTGTTTGGCCTTATCCTGTTCCACAACTGCCACGCCCAAAGCCATTGAATCACTATTTCATTTTCATTAGGATGCTTTCAGCATAGCATCTAATCTAACTAAAGAACAGCAGCTGTTGTAAGCTGTCTTGCATGGGCATATACACCCACAAAGTTTAAAGCCATGATACATACCTAACCCCTAGAAGAAAAAAACTTTCACCAAAACCAATGAAATTCAAGGGACCAAAAAACTCACTGTGATGAAACAAAATTAATAAGTGGAGTGTGCGACTGTTGCACCAGGAGTCAGCCTCTTCGGCATGTTCACAATATTTATCAATTGACAAGAAAGATATTTAGAAGTTTGACATTTTATGAAAGTTTCCCTAACTTTAATGTGGATACAATAAAAATTATAAATCAACTCATTCCAATTCACATATACCGCTCATGATAACTTTATATAAAAAGGGGTTGGGAGCAAAGGAAGGAGTGGTTGCACAGTAAGGTATATTTTACAGTCTACACCACATCAACATAGTTGAATAATACTTGTCCTGGCTTCAGCTTCTCTCATTATTTAAGAGAATTGCATATCAATAATTGTAGCAAGAAGTTACTGGCTCACACAAAGTCCTAAACTACCTTTGAAATTAAACAGAAGATGCCTACTATCAGTTTCATCAGATGATACAAAGCTGAAAAGTGTTATTCACTTCACCTAAGATTACTCTGATTCAATGGCTGCTATTAAAAAATATGTTCAAAAAGGTATTATCTTGATCTCAGATTTTTAAAAAGGTCTTCTTGTAGCAAAAGACTTTCTGGCAAAGCCCGATATCCTATGCCAACACTGATACTTATATTTAAGCATGGGCCCGCTAAAGGATAATTATGACACTATACTAGGCAGAGGCACTTCCATAGGGAATAACATTTTTGATATAAGAAGAATGAGCTTAATCACAAATTGCAATGATGAAACATAGCCCTAGAGCAGTGATTTTTTAAAATTTATTACAGACAGGAGTTTGACTTAGATTCCACTGGACACAGTAAAAACCTCCTTTTTCTAACCTATCAAGCAGTACTGAAATAAAAATGAACAGTGGCAGAGTGGATATGTTTAAATAAGTCCATCCAGCTGGCAGCAGTGCTAAAGCTAACATGCCATTATATTTTCAAAGGCAATAACTGCGACTGCATTCACTTCAAATTCAAAGATGCAAACCCAGGTGCAAATCTCGAAACACCACACCCAAGAGGACCATCCAATTCTAAACCTCAAAAATGTTTAATGAAAAAAAAAAAAAAAAGAAAAGCAATGGATCTTTGAAGCGAACTGCAAACAGACTTACAATGACTTACAAATACCACTAATGCACAAGGTGGATGCTGGCACATGTGGCTTCATGCCTTCACTGGGAAGATGCCTCTTGCAATCTTCAGTCTCTAGCAAGCACATTAACGCTTCACCTAACACAGTAATAATCCACTCTGAATATACCTTTCTGCGGTGCATCAAACTTGTAAAAAGGGTTCTGGAAACAAATACTTCCAAAGCTGCAATGAACCACACCCACCATGAAGCATCATTTCACTGATGAGCTTAAGTTCAATTTCGCTGGCTTGCTTGTCAGTCCTGATACAAGCAAGAATGGACAACAAGAAATGAAGTTTACAAAAAGTTTTTAGTCGCCAGAATCTGCCTTGTCTGTCGACGTTTTCGCATGTTCGCTGCCGGAGGGGACGGACATGGCTGCCTTGGCTCTCATGGACCTCAGTGCCTTTTCCCGCAACTGTCGCTCAAGCTCCTCTAGACTCTCTTCTTCAGAACCCTGTCAGGCACAAACATTGGGTTGTTATCCCCTCATTACAGATTATTTTTTTACTGCATAAGACCATTGCCCTCATCAATTATCTTAGCATTTTCTATTTGCATCTGTGCCTATGTACATACATGAATTTAAACC
This sequence comes from Pomacea canaliculata, assembly GCF_003073045.1. Classification (NCBI taxonomy): domain Eukaryota; kingdom Metazoa; phylum Mollusca; class Gastropoda; order Architaenioglossa; family Ampullariidae; genus Pomacea; species Pomacea canaliculata. Next base: position 26,024,049 of record NC_037595.1, on the reverse strand, counting down.
TGCTCATCATTAAAATAATAAAAAATTTAACAAGAGGATATAAACTGCTCCAATATTCTCTTAATGTTTCATGTAAACCACTGCAGCAATCTTGCAAAGAGCAAAATAAACTGCAAAGAATTTCTTTTTTCAAACTCTGCCTGGTCAACAACTGATAATAGTCTTGAAACACTGCTCACCTCTTCCTCATCTTTTACAGATTTCTTTTGCTTGTGTTTCTTGTGCTTCTTGTGTTTTTTGTGCTTCTTGTTCTTTTTCTTCTTTTTTTTTGAAGCTGCATCAGAGTCCGAGCCCTGGAAAAGATGAAAGAAAAATAAGAAATTCTTTAGTATTCTACTCTTTCAGATGGAGATGACTGACCTTTATGAATGCTTCTCTAAATTAGATACTCTTAACTGCAGCTAGAATGAGATTATATAAACTGAAATGAATTTAAATCCCCACCTCAGAATCACTGGCAGACTTAGAAGCTTCCACCTTTGCCAGTCTTGAAGAGCTCCCATTTCTGATAGGGCTGATGTGTTCAACTTTCGCTGCAGCTGTTGCAGCACTCTTTTCCTTATCTTCCCGCTTCACCACAAACAAGCGCCGGTGACCTTCACTCCCATCTCCTGGCAGCCTACCTTCTGGACTGGAGGAGTAACTGGAACGTTTTATCACCTTACTTTTCTCCTCTTCTCCCCTGCTAGGAGTAACTGGCTTTTGTGGCTCATCTGAACTGCTGGAGGAATATGATCGTTTCTTGGGCACCTTTTTTGGCGACTCACTCCCTCTTGAATCCCCAGACACCTGTCTGACAATGCTGGGTTTTCCTCTTTTATCAAATTTCTCACTCTCCACACTAGAATCGGAATCGGATGATGCCCGCTTAAATCTTTTCTCATCAGGTGAGTGTGATGGCCGTGACTTTCTCTTTCCCTTGCGCTGACCCTCAGGGGAAGATGTTCTCCTCCCTGGTGGAGAACTCTGCTCCTCTCTCTGCCGACTTCTCTTGTCAGCACGACGAGGTTCTTCTGGTGACATGGAGGTATGTGAAACACGCTGTGGTGGAGGGGAAGATGATGACATGCGCCTTTCTTTCACTGCAGGAGGAGGCGACTGCTGTCTGCGATCTCTGTCTCGTCTTATGCTTTCTTTATCATCAGGACTAGTGCGTCTTCCACTGCCTCTATCACTTGGGCTTGGTCGCCTTCCTGAACCTCTATCAGGAGGACTTGCATGCCTAGCACTGGGTCTGTCGTCAGAACTAGCACGTTTATTGCCTCTCCTGTCTGCCACAGGGCTGGGAGAAGTTTCTCGCCGTCGCTCAGGGCTTCTCTGCTGCCTAATGTTATCAGGCGTGGATGGTCTCTTGACACGTCTTTCTACTGGAGAATTAGAGGGGCGCTGTCGGTAAGGAGCTGGCATGGTAGAAGCAAAAGAATTTCTCTGCCTGCGATGACCTTCATCTGGTGATGCAGAACGCTGTCGAGATCGAGCAGCCAGTGGTCCTGGCTTTTTGAATGTAGGTGGCGACTCTGAACCTGAGGAAGATGAAGATGAAGAGTCACGCTTTTTATGCTTGATTGATTTCTCAGGTGATGAGATGGACCCCTTCCGTACTTTGCCTGTCCGTTCAGGTGATACGGATCCTGATTCTGATCCAGAAGAAGAGGAGGCATCATCAGCAGGCGATGCTGATGACAGCTTACGAGGTCTGGGTGGTGAGGCAGAAGTGGAGTGACGACGAGACCGCACAGGTGAAGCAGCTCTTTGGCGGGGGGGAGGACTGGGGCGGCGTGGCGCTGGAGAAGCTGAAGATGATGGTCGGTGTCGACCAGGCATGGGAGATTCCATATATGAAGACCTCCCTTTCTGTCTTGTATCTCTGAAAGCAAGAAATCTAACGAATGAAAGTTGTACCTTTCTGCACACGAACTACAATGCTCAAAATTTTTAGCTATAAATAACCACACGTCATGTTGGCAGTCACCAAAAAGGTAGGTTGGGGTTAGGGGGATTGGTATTTTACAGAGACAGCAAGTAAGGCTATACCATGGCAAGGCAGCCAGCACTGTAAATAGATGCTGCCTTTAAGAGAAAGAACAGCATGCTTAAAATGAGAGATGAATATAGGACTCGCTACAAAGGAAAAAAAAATGCATCACTACAAATCTCTAATGGCAACTAACCAAAACAAAATCCAAATAATCTTCAAAACCTTATGAAATAGTTTCTAGTAGGTAATCAAAATATCAGCGACCAGTTAAGAGTCCACAAGTGAAAGACTATATGAAGCAGAAAGTAAAGAGAAAGTCACCTGGGTGGTGGATTTCGAGTCATTTGCTGACGCATTGGGCTGGGCCGCCTAAAAACAACAAAAAAAAAAAGCATATGGTATTGTAAACCACACTACACAACTGGAGTATCCTTCTGACCTTAAATAAGAGTTCTCCATTTTCATGTAATTAGGAATAAATGGTTACAGACTTGCTAAATGGATATTCAGTCTGTCACATTGCCATCTTTCATCACTGACATTAAAACCTAAAATTTTTTAAATTGTAGGTTTTCAACTAGAAATAAATGATATTACATTCAAAACTTTTAAAATCACCAGGAACCATCACTGTTTTGAACAGCTATATACTTTAAGTTCTGAGTCAATCCTTTAACCTGGGTCTGCGTGGTGGTGGTGATCGTCGTCGTGGAGACAGAGAGCGTCTGCGAGGAGAAACAATGGGTCTGCGTCTTCTGAAGGGTGAGGGGCTTCGGCGGCGGCGAGTATCTGATGCTGATCTGTCTCGTTCACCATGTATTCTTCCAGCTACAAGTGAAAAAATAAATAAATAAATAAAACCATTTCCATGTGAAACAAAATATTTAATGAAGCACTTATGGTACAAAGATTAAAAAAAAAAAAAACAAAATAAATAAATTAAAGAATACTGAATGCACTAAAACTTACAACGAGGGGCTTCTTCTTCAGAAGATGACCCTGAAGATGAGGCAACATCATCATCAGCATGACCTCGATAGTTGCGGCGTTGCTGGATTCCTTGTTTCTCTGGAGAAGTTGCTCTTGCATCACCAGCATCTCCCTGTAGACATTTAACAATGAACTTCTAGCTAGCAGGTGGTCAAATACACACAGGAGAATAATTTAGGCATCTGGCTAATTATAACTCATGAACATATTAAAAATAAATAACTCACTTGGTTCTGTATTACAAGAACTTTACTCTTTGGCATAAATTGTCATTAGAGTCTAATTTACTTACGAATATCCATTCCTGTAAAAAGCTTTAACTTATAAGTCTTTGAAAAGACAGTGAAGTGGGTAGTTTACTGAAGAGAAAAGAATTATCCTGGACAATTTCACCAACCCATCCCCCCTTTTTTTGGCAAACATGCTATTTTGAAAACTTAAATTTCCACATTACATACCTCTGAATTCTTTCTTTTGCTGCCCATCTTCTTTTTCTCAGGTGTAGAGTCACTGGATTCATCTCCACTACTAGAACTGGCACACACACAAAATTTTTATTTCTCAGCAATGCATTTTCAAACAGCAAGGAGATATAGTGCTACCATCCAACTCAAACTAACAGCATCTAATAATTCAATCCAAAGCCTGTTTAGAATATATGCAGATGATGGAAACAAAATTACTGAAAAAGAGCCCCATCTCACATTGTTTTTCAGTGATGTCTATAAAACCTAAAAATCTGCTCTTACTATCTACGTCTTCTTGGTGGAGATCTTCTTGGTGACCTGCGTGGTGATCGTCTATCTCGTCGAGGTGAAACACGCCTACGACGAGGGCTGCGAGACCTGCGACGAGGAGAACTGCGCCTGGGTGATCGAGATCTTCTTCGAGAGCGAGATCTGCAAAACAAACAATTTCTTAACCTTTCATTTTTAAAGACCTTGGTGAATGTATTTTCCCCTCAATTTTGCCGGCATGGTAGCACACTGGTGTGCCTGATTTAAGGTAACCAGTACACTCCAAAAATTAAAATCCATATTTTAAATATCTTTAAAGGCTTTTTAATATAGAGTAACAAAATAACATAAATATAGCACTTTAAAACTATTTTTGAGTACCTAAAGTGAAAATTGTGACTTTAATCAACGTTTTTGTTTCAAAACGTACAAGTATTTTAAAAAATCATGCACACAATACCATAAGTCATATACCAAAGGTTTTGGGTTTTTTGTAAACTAGAGGCACTGATATAAAAAGTTATGCATAAGCCTTTATGATATCTTAAGATTTCTAGGAGATATAAGAAATCAAACATGGTACCCCCGACTCGGTGTGAATGTGGCAATTAAAGATTTAGAAAAGTGTTAATTTTATGAAAAGTAATGTTTATACCATAATCTCATATGCATCACTTTGTAGCTTATGCATTTTTACACAAAACTGCAAAATTTTACTGCTGTAGCACAAGCCAATCTTGAGATATGGGTTTTTATAGTTAAGGACTGGTTGTCAAAAACGGCAAACAGAGAAATTCAAGCTTAAAGATTTAATATGCATATAACACTTACCAGATGCCTTCAAAAAATAGTTTGTGGTGTTTATAAGCTACACCAGCCATCCTAACATGCAATTTAAATCAAACCTAGTATGCCTGGACCATAAGTTTCCCCCTCATGGTTTTCTTGCCTGGCAACCGCTCGCTTTTCCATCTGTACTTTTTCCTTCCTCTGCTTCTTGGCTTCAGGCATGGCGTCTTGGTCTGACTGCCTACATCTGTTTTCATCTTGATGCTCTTGATAGGCTTGCAGAATGGTTGCTGTTGGAACAATGTCAAGATGTTTTATCACCTGAGAGAGATGAGCAGAGCCTTGATTAAAATGGGACACAGCCGATGCAACTGCTGATTTCACACGTGTGGCACCCACAAATGTTGTCTTCGGACATCTAGCCCAGATGGTTGCATTCAAGGCTTCATTTGCATTTTGGGTTTTTCCATGCTGCATCCTCCTTAAAAGATTAGGGTCAGACATTCTTTCATAAATAGGATAAATGGCACGGGCAACTTCATAAGAAAGAGGAACTTTTATGTTGTCCTTATGCTTTCCTGGGGTTTGTCCAGCAGCTATTGCTTTCTTGTAGAAGCACCAAGAGTCTGGACCATCAGGACATCTCAGATGGTGTGGTTCCTCATCTGTAGACATGCAATGTAGCAATGTTGCCCAAATAGCTCTCCTCATCTCCTCAGGATCTCCCAGGTGTTTGTTGATTGCAAATTTGTAATAGTCTTGCAATTTTGTGCAGGTTTTCTTTGTTAAGGCTCCATACTTCCTCCCTTTTAAGTTATCCTCTGTTGACTTTTTTCTAAGGGCTGCTCCCATCCTTTTGTGGCAATGATTGACACACTCTAACTTTTTTATCTCTGTGCTGCCATACACCTTTGCTGTTGTTAATGCTAAGTGGGCAGTGGAATCACCATCTGACAGCATACTGGTATATCGCATGTTGTGCTTGTCTAATGATCTGCCCCATAGTACGAGTGCTGCCTCCTTCTCCATTGCCTTTGACGAACCTTCATAATTTAGTGTGCAGAAGTCCTTGTGCTTTATATCCCATTGTTTTCTCTCCTCCTCAGTCATATCATTAACTTTAGCAACTTTACAAACCTGACAGTGCTTAGACAGAACTTCATAATCTAAGACTAACCCTGTCAAAACATCTATAACTACCCCTACACCATGACTGGAAGTAAAACCCCTTTTGTGCCATGTACCATCAAAAGAGACCATGACATCAAGGGGGGAAACAACATTACTGGAAACAACATTTTCATTTTTATAATCATCATCATCATCATCATCATGGCAAGAGACACTGCTGGAAACATTTACGTTATCATCATCACTGGCAAAATTAGTATCTAATTCAGCATAAGCATCACGCACAGCTTCAGCTGATGCTTTCATGACCATTTCAGTAACATTAATGTGTGCTGTGCTGATCTTTTTGGTCAGTTTTTGGTATGTTTTGTGATGCATGCCAGGAATGTTTACCAAAGCTGAAAATTTTTGCATGGCTGCGTGACCAAGGCCAAGTTCGTTAAAGCAAAGTACCATGGCATTATTTATGTCAAACCCTGTATTCACTTTTTCACTTTCCTGAATTCGCGAACAGGAGTATTTTTGGATGATAAATGGGCATATCTGACATTTGATGTTAATCTGTCGGGAATAACCCATTTTATCGCCAAAAGACACTTCAAAACTGCCTGTAACGCAACATTCAGGGCAAGGGAAAAATGAGAACATGTCAGTTAAAGTTTTCAACTCGATAAAACAACGCTCTCTAGTATTACCGTCTTCTAACTCGTCAGTCGTTCCTATCTTCTCTTTTAAAAGTGCCAGTTTTCGTCTGGAAGTTGAAGCTGTCGATGTATTCAAGTCAGTTGAAGTCGATTCAGTTAAATCAGTTAAGTTGTCAGAAACGCTTGCCGACTCGATGTCTGTGATGACATGTGACTCGCCACAAATTGGTTCCTGCGTCTTCTTCCATCGCGCAGCAGCAGCTTTTTTGCTATGGGCCTTTCGAGATAGCTTTCCTGTACCATAAGGTTTCTGTTTCGCCTTAATCTTCACAGGAATTTTACGGGAATCCATGGCAATCTCATCAGCACCAGAAAAAGCAGACGCACATTCAGCCATTTTGCAGTGAGAGGAAGTAGCCGACGCTAAGGGCACAGGCCAATCGGATCGCGCGATTACACATTATTCCCCGGAAACTACCATATAAGGTAACAAACTCGGAAAAGGTGACTCGACAAACGTCACAATGGATTCGAAACTATTTTGGGCTTGGCTCTTTCATTCAGACAATGTTAAAGAGGAGAGAATGCCGATTACAATGGTATGCAACATGGCGGACTTAGTGTGTTTGGAATGCGCGTAACCAAGGCTCAAACATGGCCATTTTTCGGGATCGGCACGTGGCGACGAGACAAAATCGGTGAGGGTGGGTGTGAAAAATGAATTTATGCAACATCAAAACACACTTTATATAACAGAAAAATACCAGAATCTGTTTTAATACATGTCAAAGTATGCAAATACGGTGTTATCTCAACTTTGACCATGACACCCCAAAACCGCTATTTTCACGAGGCGCAGTGTACCTTAAAACAAGACCCATCACTCCTAATGGCCAGAACGACACTGAAAGTGAAATCACAATTTTGACCTCTTTCTGTGCTCATATGGGAATGCCACTGTTTGAAGACTTGCATACTGTGAAGATACTATTTTCTGTTCAGATCTTGGAAAATATGAATTTAACCCAGTCCCTTTCGTAGGCATTGTCTTACCTCGACTTACTGCGACCACGCCGCCTTCTGTCAGAGCTCTTTGACCTAGACCTGTCACGTTTTTTGTGACGTGGGGATCTTGACCTTGATCGGCTTCGCTTATTATCTTTCTTGTCTTTGTCTTCTCTGGATCTGGATTTTTCTTCCTTCACTTCACCATCTGCATTCTGTGCAGCTTCTTCATTCTTCAAATTTCTATACACACACACACACACACACAAACAGCAAATTAGGTAAAGTAGAACAGTTCCAAACTGACAAGAGCAGAATGCATTTAGATGGGTTACATTGAAATTATGAGTGAACTCTATTTCGTTGGTGAGCTTTTGAGCATCATGATTCTTACCTGAAAGAGGCAAGAACCTCATTTCACACATCACAAAGCTCACTGCATACCACCCCCCCAAAAACCGCTTCTGAAAACCTGTGAAAGTATCTTCTGACTATGACATTTGAAGGATTGGAAACAAAACTTAAAGTTGCAACATAGATTTAAAATTTTCACAAATAAAAACTTCATCACTTTCGAAAATGGGGGTGGGGCTGACTAATTTGCGAACTAGGAGTCTGCATTTTTAACACCCTACCTTCATCCACACATCTTTCAGTTGAAAGACATATACACCTGGTATAAAAATGCATGACAAACTGTATACCAGCTACATACTTTTCCTTGATATCTGCCTCGCTGGTTTTTATGTTCTCATCCACAGATGCTGTGTTGGGGTTCTGCTTTATGGACTGTGGCCCCGGCAACACAGGTGAATCAGGCGTTTTTGTTGCTGGATCAGCAGCACTAGATTTTTCTTTGTCTTTCTCCTTTTCTTTCTCAGGGGTCCTAGTCCTACTTCTGCTCCTGGTCCTCGAACGATTTCTCCTTAAGGAAAAAAAACAAAAAAAAAAAAAACAACAAAACAATGGTATACTGCCAGGTAGATCTGTACTGGAAGAGCCATAAGTCAATACAAAATAAAGAAATTAACATGTTTGGAAACTTTTTTCTCAGCAATAAACCGGCTGCGAAAAAAGAAAGAATATCGTTTTATTTATATACCACTCCTACAGTTGTTGAAAATGTATTCAAAGCATTTTTATTATTTCAGATATGGACTGTAACAAAACCCCTGCCAGTTATGGGCTTTTGTTATCTCTTAAGGAGTAAAAGTACTTCTTAAAAATAAAAATTATACAGCACATTAATATCTTGCGAATAATAATTGCAAATGTACTATGACACTATGTTTGCAAAATATTTCATGTTTCTCATGCCTCTTACTTTCTGTCTGGTGTTCTGTTCTGTCGTTCTGCTTCTTTTCTTTCACGATTTAAAGTTTCTTTTATCTGCTCTTCATGTTTTTTTAGCGTTGCCTGGATTCGTTCTTGTTCAGCCTGGCAAATAAGACAGGGAGACAAAAATCTAGCACTTTTTATTGTCGGGTGTTAAATATATATTTTTCCAATGTCTTCAATTACTTCTTTTTGTTTTTTACTCTGAATAGATGCATGCACAATAAGTAGCACACAAGAGTTATACCAAAACATACTTTTTACTATTTGATCATCTATGTGCCGAACACTTAAACTTAATTTCAAAAATACAAATATTCACAAAGATCAGACTGCTAAAATCAGTCTGCAAGTCTTGAAAAGGTTTCATCTTTCTGAATACTTAATTTCCTGACCTGTCTCTTCTTTATCTCCTCTTTCTTCTGCTCAAGAAACTTGGTAGGAATGCCAGTCACGTTGTCCTGCGCACTGCACAACAGTTCCCACATTTCTGTCATAAAGGTGCGAGCATTCTTGGCGTTCAGGAAGCCAGTCAAATTAATCTGCATGTCTCGGGGATCTGGATACTGCCAACAGAGATAAAGGGGAAGGCACGCAATTTGCTATGTTCTTCTTGCAGAAGGTTTCAATGGTCTACGTTTATGCACAACAGATCTAAACATAGCAAAGCCTCTCCACGAGGCTCAGGAATGTAGTGTCACACATCTGCTACAGCATCTGGTTCTGGTGAGGGTTGGTCAAGATGAGTCCCTCTCGAGGTAAACACTGCTGGATGCAGTTTAACTCCCAGGCAAACACCTACTATTTCCCCCCATTTTCATGCAGTAATACAGCGATACACCAATGTGTGCTGTCTAACGAGTACCTTACTTTGCTGACCAATACCTTCTTGTTATGACACAGATGGGTTTGAGTTTGAACAAACATGACACTTCTCTTGCTCAGCTGGACTGGGGAAGGGGTCACAAACATCCCCAACTAAGTACTTTTTTACTTGCTACCCAGGTCTCCCAGGGACGAGGTTCCAGCTGAGAGTGAAACACCTACGCATGGCTGTGTCATACTTGTCAGCTGAAACCCCGAACTCAAATGTCTGCAAAAGAGAATGCAAATTAGTATTCAAAATCACACTAAAATATCTACATCAAGAAATCACATTACTGCAGTTCTTCTCAAATTATGTATGCTGAAAGGCTTGTTCTGGAAAAAAGTTAAAAAGAAACAAAGCTAACTCTTATTGGCAGCAGGAGCAAAACTTGTGTATAAATTGACAGCGAAGTAAAGAGTACACCTTTCACTCCAAGTGAAAAAAAGACATCCATGTAGTAGTGTGCTAGCATGCATGCACACACATACACACACACTATCATAAACTTACTCTGACCTCCTGCTTCTCTGTCACTAGTTATAGTTAGCACATTATCCTTACCTTCCACTTTTCTTAGAAAAAAAAAAACAACAAAACAAACAAACAAAAAAAAAAAACACTTCCAGTACAATTTCCAAAGTACATTAACCTCTCAGAAAAATAGTGATTGCATGCACAAAAAAATCCTCACATTAAACAGAAGAGCCTATACACAACTGGCAGCAACATTGGAAACAAAAACAACTGTACTGGAGACATTTCAGCTTCAGTGTGTTAACTTCCATAGCATGTCAACATCTATCGGCAAACAGGGAACATGCACATACATCATAAAAAATGCCATTATAAGGGTTGCAGCCATACAAAGTTGCTCAATGAAGCGTAGATGATGTTCTTTTGCATAAGAAACTGGGCTCCTCTTGTTCCTCAAGGTAGGTCCATACTGCCGCACGCACTGATGCAAAACCATACTTTGGTGATGTTAAGTGAACTAGTACCATGAGAATAAGCCATGCTACAAAGCCTTTATTTTCTTTTTCTTTTTTTTAAAATGCTAACTACCAAATATGGTGTTTCTGCTCCTTTTAACAAACTTGTCTGAGAAAGGGAGAGGGTTGATATTCAGTTTGCAAAAGCAAACGTTTCGCACAATCTGAGCACCAACCAAAGCCTCACCGGTGCAAGGCAATGTGATGGGAGACAATCACCAAGGCCTAACTGATGCAGTTATTAACAATGATACCACAGACCCTGATGGTACAAAATGCACATGAGTCAACTCAGAAAAGTGACATGAAGAAAACATATATCAAACCTTGGTTTGCAGGCAGCCTTCGACGAGGAGCGGAGCTCCGATAAGATTTAGCTTATGGTAAAACCCTGCGAATGAGCGTGCCTTGTCTTGTCTCTGAGATGGGAGGCCATTTTACTATCATCATGGCTAATGTTGGAAGGAAACAGTCAACAGTATGAGTGTGACATACAAAAGAGACCAACAGTAACCTAAACTGCATAGCTAATAACCTTGCTCCCTACGAATCTCACTTTACCAGTTTTACCACAGAATGAACAAAAAAAAAAAAAAAAAAAAAAAAAAAAGAAATAAATATAAAAAAAAAGAAAAATTCTCTCCTGCTTATTATCTTTCATTTAAAAAAAATTGTTTGTGATACTACATGATGAACAAAAACATGCTTTTTAAGGCAGGATCCCTAGCTGACCTTGTTCGTAAGCTCCTGTACATCAATTAGAAACTCAGATTTACAAAAGAAACAAAAATTATATTCAGCTGACTATTCCTACCCTGCAGTTGAGCTTCACTTTTAACTTTATGGGGAATGGAATAAAAGAAATATGATGAGAGGGGATGATATTGAAAAAACACTAGTGGTTATCTACTAATGCAGTTTTTAGTCTATCAATTTTAATCAAGGCAGATCCAAAAATGCCTTCCGCTCCCTAAGAGTGAAAAAAAAATTCTCACCTCATGCCCACAATTAGGAAGGGAAAGCCCAAGAACTTATTCCACTGCATTTAACTGGGCCATTCCAGGTCCCTTCCAGAGTACTGTACCCCATTTTCCCAACAAAATACTGTTTAAAGACAAAGACTTCTCCCGACAAGAAAAACCTACTCTTCTTCCACTGAAGACTGATGAAAATCTGTGTTTTCTGCTGTTTTTTTTCCAGTCTCCCTGTCCTGAAAAAAGAGAGTGCATATGGAAACTAAAAGCATGAAATTTCCAGTTGACACAATGCAAGAGCTCATCTTACCCTGGCTTCTAACTGGTTGTAGACAAATTCGACGATGACATCATCCTCAATGCATAGAAGTTCAGTGATGCGTTGAGCAATCCAGGGTTTTAGGCTGTCCACATTCACCTTTGACATGTCCACCTGCAAGCAAACTTTGACCTTAGGCATGCATGCCATCTACTTATAAGTCAAGACACAAAGCCAAAAGCTGAAAACACAGGTCGAAATCTTTCGGTTTCAGAACTTTGTTCCTTCGATAAATTCTTTGAAGGAGTGTGCACATGTGAATGGAGACATCCTATTTACAGCCAAGTATGATTTTGTATTATTCTTAACTGAATTAAGATAATTAAAAAACATCAAAATCTAACCTTCCTGTCTATGCCTTCAGCAAATTTCATAGACTTCATTAGTTTCTTTTTCTTATCAGCAAAACGATTATCTTGCTCTGCGGTAGTTCCCTGAAAATAAAGGGACACATCTGAAGAACCACCAGCAGACATAGAATGACAAAAGTTCATTTTATTAAAAGTCTGCATAAGAGAGCAAATTTTGTATTCACCCTACACAAAAAGAGTTTAAAATTCTATGTGCTGAATACATCACACATATAACACTTTCATCAATTGCTTAAGGTTGGATGGGAGAACTGGAAACATTAATTAGGCATATTCATTGAAATTTGTGACATCATACTATCACTCTCTTGTTGTACCTGGTACGTGAATGCTTGTATCTTAATACAAAGGACTTTTAATCAGATTCAAGAATGTAATTATAAAATACTCATATAAATGGGTAATGACCAGCTGACTATAAAAATAAATTTTTATGTAAATATGTTATTAATCCTGTTCATGAAAAACACATTCTTCAGCATGTTAAAATAACATAACATGACTGCATGATTTAGCTGAGGTACATGTACTGAATGTGATGAAATTCCCAGGGCATGCTTGCCTCTTCAGTTTAAATCTAACTTTCCTCTTTTTAACATTTGTATTTAACAAGGAAGAAATAATTTTTGTCCCTCAAGTCAATTATTATGGACATGAATACTAGGTAGCAGCAGTTTCCCAGTGGCAAATACAGAAACGCACAAAAAGAAGCCATAAATTAGGTGTTTTCAAACTGCTTTTTGGTACATTATACCTATATTTCGGTCTGAGAAAAATATATGAAATTAAAGATTGGACTTTCTACTGTCACATTTTGTATTTTATTTTTGGGTCTTATTATTCTATGTGCTGAAGACAAAAACATGCACCTATCCTAGACACCCGGTTGCTTTCTGATGGAAGCCATTTTTGACAAAATGAACACAGTCCCACTAGAAAATTCCATGCTGGGTGCTAATTTTTACAGACCAACAATTGAGAAACAGCCATAAAATGTGGAAAGATGATCTAATTTATATGTATTTTTTATAGTATTTGTTTTAGGGGTAAGGAAAAAAAAAATCTCATTTGAAAAATATAGTAAAACTTTGATATGCATCACCAAAAAAATATGTTCAAAATAATATTTGCATACCAGGTATCCTCGGAAAGTTTCTTTTTCGTTGAACATATCAGTACCTACAACTTTGCAATTACCTGTCACTGCACCTCTTACCAACCATTCAAATTACCACTGAAGTCGTGCCATGCCAAAAGTTTAACATGGCTGACAATGCAGGCCTGAAACCTATATCTGTATATCCAGATCTCTGACTTAGCAATAAGACTGCCGATATGGACAGTGTTTTCACAAAATATCCTCAGTAAATAATGTTGATCTTGCATAAAAAGATCAATTACAACCTCCAAAATTGTAGTTTTTGCAAATAATTGTTATTTAAAGCAGAAAAATGTATGCCACAGCACAGCAGAATCAGGTTTATCCTTGACCAAGCAATGTGCAACACTGGTAGACGAGAGAAGCATTTTTTTTTGCAGCTAACATTATCAGCTGATAGTCACATATGGCAGTAGACAACTTTATGTAACATTTATGTGACTTTTAATCAGTGAAAGCAATTTTTTTTCACAAATGTGTCGTCTGGTGTAGGCTTTACTGTATGGTTTGCATTATTTCAGTCATGATATGCTATTATCTGAAGCATAGATGGTTTATACTTTAACTTTAAAATCTACTACAAATCCAGAAATGTGACTGTTCTTATACGATATAAGGAACTGTGATAAAGTTAAAAGACTTGTACATTTCTTTAAAAACCAAAATTTCCTATAGCTGTATTCTAACTTTTTATATAGTCAATAATGAGATTTTGAATTCATACCTAGACATAGAGTAAATTTGTTAACGCATTGACATTGTTTAAAATTTCATTTTTATCTACTTTCTCTTTCTATAAATTTTGGCTAAATGCTTATGATTTACAACCTACAAATCAAATAGTTTACTTGTTCCTGAAAATCTTCCTGAATTTTGTGGCTGTATCTAAAAGATACAAATGTCTCTAACACTAGTATGTTAATCCCACGTTTTTCCACCTAACAAATTAGAGAATTATCAAACCATGAACTTGTATTACTGGACTGCTGGCAGACAAATTTTTTCCAGTTAACTACTAAAATGAGGCTTCTGGTTTAGTCACATTTCACATTAACTACTAAAACACGGCAGGTATATACAAAACTTCCAGTTTAGTCACATTCATTGTTTAGGCTCGCTGACACTAACAGCGAAGAACTTTGCAAGAGGCTAACCATTGGTCTTGGCAGACAGACATCAATGTACCTATACACATCCGTGATCAAGCTTTAGATTCAGATAAAAAAAAAATTTGAAACTTGTTCACCTGAGGGAAAAATAGAGTACAAAACATTTACTGTTGTCTGTAGATTTTATCATTTCAGATAAGTAATATATAGTCTTTGTTTCTGAAGCTCTCAATTATGTTCCTGAAGTGAAATCACTTGGGCAACCTTGTTCATTTCAGCTGTGTTGTAAGGGCTCACTAATAAACCTCAGCTGTTGATTTTGTCTGACCTAGGAGCAACCTATAGTTGCAAAATATCAATTCACTGTTACTTTCAGTAGTCATTAAAAAGAAAAAGGGAAAGCTTGTAAAATTGGGGACAAAATTCTCAAAACATGTGATGAAAACATAACTTTGCACCTCTAAAGTAGTGTTTCGCTGCTTCTAAAAATGAGAGAACCTTACTTTTTTTTGTTGCCTGTTTTCCTTGTATTTTCCTTCATATCACAGATATACACATTTCACATAGATATAGAGGACATAAAATACATATGAATACTGTTGTCAGTGAGTGAATGTTGTCAGCCATAGTTTAGATAAAACCCCATGTTTTCTCTTGCCCATCTTTTCTCCTTTAAATTTGACTAAAAAGATCTCCTTAAATGATTGTTTTCAACTACGATTTTACAAAAGCAAAGAACCTTCCGGATAAAGTGGACCCCACATAACTTGTTCTTTCCATAAGTTTATGAAGGCGGTGTGGAGACAAAGATGGCGGTTACCATTCATTACCATGTGGGGTGTGGAATTTATAGAAACAAACTGGAAATAACTCTGATGGAAAGCTAAAGAAAATCTACTTTTGAGAATTTTAAATTACAAGTCACTCTAATACTATATGGTGTAACATGAATTACTGAAACTCAAATTACCGAAAAGTAACAAATTCCAGGAGCTGAACAATGATTCATAGTACTGGTTGTAATCACATAGGTTACGACCGACGTACTAGAAAATTAAATTTACTATAATATAACATTAGTGTGCATCGGAAAAATACTCTATGAAATGAAATAAAAAAACAAGTTGAACAGCAGGCTGCTTCAACTAAGTGTTCTTTCGTTTTAGGGATGTGAAATATCAGCAAGATGGGTTGAGATCCCCAAGACAGTCTCTAGGCATCAACAGACAATAGCCACTCAGATAAAATAATAGCTTACATATTTATAAAACTAAGAACTTTATTGTATAATTGTAGACAGCATTTAAAAACACATTTGGCGCACTAAAACTTCATTTTCAAACAAACCTTGAAAAATCCGGCGTCCGCCATTTTGGTTGATCGTCGGGCTTTGTGAAGTCTCGGTCTGTCTCTTGTGTACGAGATCTCAAAACTGTTTCGTTTGTTTGTTGTTTTTCTGAGGTATTAAAACTTTAATAATAAAAAATCTAGAATCCCCTTAAAAGCTGTCTTTCGAATAAATTTTTATCTTCGAATGCAAAAACTTTCACAGCGGTAGACAATTTTATTTTAGCAAACGCTGTAGATTGCTTCCCTTATGCTAGGTGCTCTGGTTACGAGACAAATACAAACCGTACATGAACGATATACAGTGGCGTAGGAAGATGCTCAGCTTTGATGGAGGGGGGCAAACTCCATGTCGACTGTTAACGACGTTCACATTTTTGCCTGTTCTGTTTGTTTGTTTGTTTGTTTTTTGGAGTGGGCGGATGGCTTCCTTGTCCTCCCGTCCCCCGCCAACCTCAATAAATTATTGTTCCTGCGCCACTGATGACTGGTGTACAGCATAAACTGATACGTTATCCAGATTTATGGGTCAAAATTACCTTTATTTGTTTCATTGTCTGTCAGTTTGGTTAGTTGTATTTTAATTGACCACTGTCATCAGCTCTGACGATGAACGAAACTTCTATAGACGGCTTCAGTACGTAGATAACGTCCCTATAATTGAAGATGTGATTGCATGTATTCTGGAATCTGATGACGGACGTCATGGTTATTATGCTTAGACAATTAAATTCTCTTATTTCAAAAATTCTGGTTCTGAAACATTGCTCGTTTCAGTATTGAAGCGAGTTTCTAGTAGGTGTCTCCTTACGAATTTGGAGAAGGGATGTATAGTACGTGTGGCGACGTTTAGTTTCACAATCCCTATAGATCGGGTTCGTTTGCTGGGTAGTCTTATTATCTGTCTTGCATGTTAGGTTGTTGAGGTGTGATAACTCAATTTGGGTCGCCCTTGCTTTGAGATCTACTTCTAGTGTATCTAGCTGTGGCGTCAGTGGCTAAAAATAACAAACATGCACGGTGAAAGAATATATTATAGATAAGGTTGGTCGCTATAGCGGAATATATATTATATATAAATCAAATGATGCAGACTCTACTTATATAAGAATGGCACCGGTTGGATGAGTTTCGATCCCAAACAGTGTGCAGGCGAGTGGTTTGCAGAGTGTCGTGGTCCAGGGAAAAAATCCGACCATCGATGAACAGTTTCATACAGGTCGAGGGAGTGAAACCCGTACGTGTCGACTCACCGTCAGATGTTGGCTCAGCATGGACATAGAACCACGAACCAACGAAAGATTTATGTGTGGGTAGAAAGGTTTAGAGCGTAAAGAATAAGTGTAGCCAACGGAGGTCGTTTTGGTCGCCCATCAACATCACGCAAAACAAAAGCTCATCGACAGACTGGATGTATACTGGAGTATTAGAATGGAGGAATACGGATGCGACACACTAATCTTTATTTGTATAATTTTGAATATGTATACCCCACACGCAATGTTTTCATCAAAACAAAATCATGTGATTTTACCCTCGATATGGGCCGATGGCCAAATCAATAAAGGTGCTCGTTAATAAAAAAAAAGAATTAAGAAAGGGAAAAAATGATAATTTCTTCAGTGTTTGCATGCGCACGCGCCTTATACACACACACACAAAAGAGAGAGAAATCACAATTACACAAAAGTTCTCAGGCAAACATGCCCGATTGTCTCGAGATCATTCCTCTGACAAAAACTCACAGAAAAAGGGTTATGAAAATGACAATTTATTACTCATTTTTACTTCATCAACATTAATAGATAATTAGCAATTTTATTTTCGTACATTATTGCATGGTTACATCTGACATGTGGCGGCCCGGTGGCGCAACGGTTAGCGCTGTTAGCGCCTGTCACCAAATACAGTGAAGGCTGGTTGACCCTGAGTTCTATTTCTCATCTCGGCATGCTGTGCTTTCTCTGCACGTGGCATCTGTTACAAGGCTGGCCGCCCTTCGGCCAATGGACGGTCCCAAAAAGCCCGGCCTGGAAAAAGGAGGAGGGTTGGGTAGTGCCGTGGGGCCATGGGCCCCAATGGACCCCCCACACAGAAACAAAAACAACCACCGTCCTTGCAGCACAACACCGATCGACAACAGTTAAGACTCGTAGTCATGGACCTATGCCCCAGGAGGGTGAAGGGGTCTCATAAAAAAAAAAAAAAAACAATCTGACATGTGTTTCTATCTCTTCTTATGCAATTTATCAGGAGAGGTTATTTGTATTTTTTGGGGGGGTGTGGGGTGGGACTGTAATTTTTTCGAATAATGGAATAAAGGAAATTGCTACAAAAGGATGAACATAAAAGTAAAAGTAAAGTTAAACCAAGTAGCCAAACAGGCAACCAAACCAAACAGCCAAACTGTAATACAAAGTTGTTTAAATCATTACAAAAGTACGTAGAGCGAAACAACAAAAGCAGTTTAAGATGAGTAGTCGGTGTAGTTTTGATGATGCATATATATTGTCATAAAGTCGCACACATGGAATTATGGCTTATATTTATGCTGTTGCAATAAGATTTCTCGGTGCTGTATAGTTCTGCACGCAAGTAGTTGTGAACACGCGAGGAAAGTTCGGAATATTATGAGTATGTCCGTTGAACGCCAACGTCCTTGTGTCGCAAAGACTTATAAAGTTAGTAAACACGAGTCCTTTCTTTCTCTCATACATGGGCGCACACTGACTCAATCGCAGGCCACAAGAGAAAAAAAAAAAGGAAAGAAAAAAGGTAGAAAAAAAAAAGAAAATGAAGCACACTTTCTGTTTACATGTGAAACATAAGGAACCTCCTGGGAAGTGGAGGGAGGGATACACATTCTTTCAGACTCCCAACGGTAGAAGGCAATGGTCAATAATTAGTTTACCTGTCAATAATGTAGATCTGTCTCTAGCTGAGATAGATGAGTAACTGATGGTCTCCTGTAGTCTTGTAGAGAGAGTTGTCTCTCTTCCCACGTCCGCCTCTCCTCCAGGTGTCGCGACCTGCGCGTGAGGGTCTGCGGTGGGAACCTGTCTGCAATAACGACATTCAAATTAATTCAAGTCAGTCGCACGCACGCACGAACTCACTCACTCAATCACACATCTGTATACATAGAGATCAATCTATCACATCTCTGTTTTCAACCCACATCCGTTTTTTTGTTGGTTTTTTTTTTTCGTTTTGTTTCTTTCTTTTTTCGTTCTGCCTTCCACAGAAGAGAGAAAGTAAGAAAGAAAATTTAAAATAAACCAACCGTCTTCTAATGATGCAGTAAGTAGCGATGATGAATACACAACAGAGGAGGCTGGATAAGACTGCCAGTGCCACGCCCCATGCTGGCAGCTCTGCTAAGAATACCAAAGAAAAAAAAAAGAAGAACTGAGTGGGCAAGACAGACACATACAGATAATCTAAACGAGAAACATTGCGATGTGACATACAAAAGTGCGCTTCTAGACAGTCAAAAGTCAAAGGTCAGAAACCGTACGCTCATCTGTGATACGCTAGTTCTAGTGTAAACAGGGGGAGAAAACCAGCATATAGGTGGCGTAGCTGTGCAGCCGAGGTTCTGGCGGATGTCTGTGCTCCTCCTCTAGTAGTCCCACAGGTGTCTCCTCCATGGGCGCCAGCAAACTCTCGTGCTTGTCCTCTATTAGCTTGAGCAAACACGGTCTGAATAACAGTTGGGTTTTCAGTGCTTTCCGCGGAAGCGTACATTTACTTTCAGGTTTTCATCCCTGGATGTGCGCGCATGCGCAAACCTCGCGCGCTTCTACCAACATGTCTACTCTGTACATGTGCCATGGATGTCTGTACGCTCGTGCGAACCTCGCGCTCGACAATGGCTTTATGCGATCATACCTACCGTTACTCATGGGAGTGTGATGGTATATATGTAATGTAAAAGGTGAAGATAAAAACACATTAACCAGCCTTATCAACTACAACTGAAAGACTAGCTTAGCGTATTTAGTATAGACAGTATATATAATGTAAGCAGAAAATGTACTTCATCTTCTTTTTTTCTTTCCTTTTTTCCTCTTCGTGAAAGTCTAGGCAGACTCGACAAAGAGTAAGGCGTGGGGAATAGGTGAGCACTGCATGGAGGCCAGATTTAAAATTGTTCATAGCAAAACAACTGTTTAATTGGTTACATCGTTAGCAGAAGCACTTTCTTTTTAACAACACAGGGCAACAGACACGAAGAGTTGGGGTGAAAATACAATCATTAAGTGGAGTTTATGATAGCGACTTCTAAGAACAACTCTTTCAGTGCCCTGGATTTGTTCCTCATCTCTGTTTATTCTCTAAGTGTTCTGAGTTTTCGAAGAGTAGCTCTTAACAAGGTTTCTAAGAGGAACACGGAGTGGGTGGACTGGCATGCAGGTGGGTGGGTGGCTTAGTAAGCATACCCGTTTTGAGAACATTCCACTTACATCACTCGACAAGATAGATATCTCGACGAAGAATTTTGTAGGAAGGGTTCTCGCGCTTTTATAGCTTCTCATTACCAAGTGCACTAAAGGGTGGTTCTGAACAATTTATCTTATGACAGCTTTTGGAGAGGTCATCAGACAAAAAGCGGTATAGTCTAGCTGGGATGTAGAGAAAGAGAAGTTCAGAGAAATAAGATAAAATGTTGCAAAGAAATTAAACAGCACAGATAGTTTGTACTGATTGCGAGAACGGATGGGTAGCCAGTGCAGACAACTCAGAAGAGGATCGAGTGACTCGTCCGTTTCCTGGCTTTAAGCATCAGATGTGCACCGGAAAAAAAAGAATCTCTCTTCTCCTTTTGATGGAAGTTTTTTTTTAAGAGCAGTCGACTTCACCTGTCCATTCGATGTACGTCCTGTGCTCGCGGGGCTGTGCACACACCAAGAAAACACACACACCATACGTGCATTTGCAGGACTCCGCAGGTAGAGGAAGATACAGGTGCATACTGAAGAGAAGATACAATTATACACTGAAGACACAAAGTATATCTATAGATGGAAGATACAGGTGCACATTGAAGAGGTAGTTTTCTTTTTAAAGCTCGACTGCGATATTCTTACCGTTCTCGTAATAAGTCGTCGACATAGTTGTCTCTTGACGTATCGTCCGCGACACGTCCATTGTTGACACACCCGCCATCTTTCAGCTTCCCCCTCTAGGCCAGGTGTAAATGTTGTCGACCTGCCGGCCATACCTTCAGACTCACCGAAGATGCGTACATTGCCAGATGAAACTCTGTAAGCTGTCTGTTTTTAATTTCAGATGGAAAAGCTTTTTTTCACACCAACAGACGACATAGCTGGACTTGATTCATTTCACACCTTTATGCTTTCGTCACTTAGCCGTCACTCCTTTCTGGTACAGAATGCTTGCTGATACCCACCCACTGAGGGAATCTGCACCTTCGTTAACCTTTTAGCTGTCGGATGCTGCTTCACCTACTACTTGCTCGTGAAATACGTGGCGCATTTTCCAGACAAAGACATTATTTCGAAATCTCGCCGGTCAGCTGGCTGATGTGGGAGGATTTTAGCATCTCTCGATTGCATTAGTTTACCTGTTAACCAAAGTAAAATCTGAACTAGGACATGAAGTCAAAACTGTAATATGGACCAGTGAGACGGGTCAAAGTGTAGTATTGGCACACCTTGTATCGTGGCAAGAGTGGCAGCGATGAAGACGTTAATCAATCTTGGGGAATGCGAGTGTATCTATCTATATATATACTTTGAATATGGCACTAATACATTTTTGGAAACCCCTTGCAACTTCACCTAAATCAAAAGAATTTACAGGAAAACTGGTTGTTACATGTCTAGCTGTATAAGTCGAAGATAGTGTTGAGGTTGTGAGGTTGGAACTATGGCGATATTTTCAGTTTGACAGGTGTTTCGGAATTGGACACATCTGTTGACACTTTCTTGTTTCACCAAATTTCTACGAGTTTACCATATATTGAATTTTGTAATTTTTTTTATTACTTTTAAAAGATTCTGCTAAGGTTTGTGCTAATGTTTGTGTTGAAGGCAAAATTGTTAACCTGCTTTTTTACTATGTGACTTCAGCGCTTTTGTTTCTTTCGTTTCTTCCTGACTTTCTTTCCGTCTTTCATACTGATTGGTTGGTTGGTTTATTTAGAAGGAAAGTGCTTCCACCTTGCGGCGATTTCGCACTATGGGAGGAGAGGGAGAAGGAGAGGGAGAGGAGAGGGAGAGGGAAGGAAACCAGACTACTCAGAGAAAACCCTCGACACTCAGTCATTTCTGTTTGTTCCTGTTAACTTTCACTTGTCTTGTCTGCTTCTCTTGCTAAGAAAAGTAACCTTGCGTGAAAGAACGAATGAGTGTCAATGTTGTCAAACTTTGTGGTATGATCAGGGCCGTGCTTAGGGGCAGGCCGACGAGGCATCTGCCCTAGGCCCGGCTTCAAGGGCCCCCGCTTTTGATTGATATGTGACTTTAGATCCCAACTAAAAACCTGTGTGATCGTGGCCTGAGGCCCCGCACATGCCCTTTGCCTATCGGCCCCGTCGGGGGCTATAGAACTGCCTGTAGATAATGATTAGTGTGACTGACGTCAAATGTCAAATTCAGTGTCTGAATAACTATAACTGACGTCAAGTTCATTGTATGAATACGTGTGACTGACGTCAAGTTCATTATAGATTACTTATGACTGACGTCAAATTCATAGACTAAATGTGCTAGAGTGACGCAACTGAGAATTTTGACGGAAGAACGAACAAACAAATTAATTTCGAGACCGTTAGAAAAAAAAAATGTGTGATTGTGTGTTCTTGAGTGAGTGACCCGCCCTTGTTTAACCATAAGAGGGAAGACATGTACTGGTTGCACTGCCTTCCTTTTCACTCCCTCTTTCTTTCTATCCACACCCGTTAGATCAACACAATCAGCGCACAACACGTGTCAGACGGAGACAAGCAACAGTTGTGGGCGATCGGTGAAAAAGTCAGGAGGAGACCTGCCGGTGGTTCACGAGTGTTTGTACACAAGGCTGTCCTTCTCTCTTCGCCACCTCGCACTGTTTGAACAGAAAGCTTTCGAAGAAAACACAGATAAAGCTAAAAGGCTTCTAAATAACTTTTATGAGAGCTAAAGATGGATGTCTACTTTGCACGACCTTCCTCCCACATTTCTCTCAGTATATAGATATGTATTTGTATTAGCATCATATCGTTATTGGTAAGGTGACCAGACGTTTCGGGAGCGAAAGCGGGACGCGTGCCGATGATGGTGTCGTCACCGACAATGAAAGCCGAAAAACTCTGACTGGCCGAGTGGTGATGCTTTTCAACGGCATGATGTCCACGCCGATACAGTGAGATTTCCATTTTAAAGAGGAGAAAAAGAAAGGAAAAACGTCTTTTAAATTTTCAATAGAAATATTCCTGACCTTATCTCCCGCTACATCTAGCTAGACCTTGCGGACGTGCGGGTGAGTGCTTAACAAATGACCGTGCCGACATGGTCCGGCACCTTCATCGTCTTGCGTTCGCTGTCAAATTCACTTCACAATTAAAAAGTCCTTTCAGTTTCCACCTTAACTGGTTCTTTTCATGCCACAATGCGTTCATTGCAGAGAATACTCTTCAGTAACAGCGATTGTGCTGGTAGACACAAACCAAACTCAACAATCTTTTGTATTTGTCCAAGGCACACAATTCTTCTGAAAATTAAAAAAAAATCAACCCATTGAGCATCTATGTTGTCTTCTGGAATTCCAATCGAAATCTTTGCTGAGAAGCGAACTTTGCCGATAATTAATCTCTCAAAATAACTCATTTCGTTATCTTATAGGAGGGAGTTTGACCCAAATAATGAAGGCTTTCTGAAACATTTCACAGGATGACATCTTTCAGTCGATCCACCGAAAGCGTTGACATTGTCAATATGGCCCGCTCTCTCTCTGAGATACTTACACAATTATCAAAACTTTAACAATTGATTGCAATACATCAGTTTTCTAACGACCCGCGTGGCTCCAAATCGTAAGCGCACCCATACCATGGTGTTAATAATGTGAATTCTTGATCTGAATCATCCTCACCTTTGGCTACAACAATACTACGCCCCCCTTCTCTCTCCAAAAGAACTATGTATAAACAAAAATATACGTTAAGCTCATTCTCTTTTAACTTGAAACTTAAACACAAACTCAGGCAGGCTACCATATACCAATAAATGTTGTCGTGCTCTGCCTCGGACGACATTCCCAGCACACATGCAGCAAACATTAGCATCATACGAAAGTCAGGCCGACATGCAACTATTTGTAAAGAAACTTTTTAATGACAAATTAACACGTACAGTGGTTGAAATTCCTACTTTCACACTAAGCAGATTTTACCCCTTGCCTACCTACAGGACCACACTAGCGTCTCTGTCACGTGATAAAAGACTAGCGGATGTAACGCGTTCATTTCGTTAATGGAGTGTAGCGGAAGTTCTTAGTTTTATAAACTTGCATCTGACCACCTGATTGCTGTGCCGAGCTCTAAGTCACCTCTCATCTCCTCTACTCAGGATTCTACTGACAGGTGGCGAGCCTTGTACGACAAGATTCTTCATACGTGACATAACAATACACACAGGAGTTGTACAGGTGAAATCACTATAGTCCAGTGCTCGGCCGCACGAGACAGTTGAGTAAAAAACTATTAAACTGTGCAATACATTTAGTTTCATTATAGAATACTTGATAACATCCCTGCAAGATAAAAGCGTTTAAAGATTTGTCATGAAGAAACAGGCTTGTTTTGTTTATGTCTGCACAGTGCTATCTAGACTTCGGTAGTTATTTGTGCAATCAAAGGTTTTCTCGAACAGATGTAAACATTAATCTATAAAAAGAAGAAAAAAATTGTAAGTCTCTTAACTTTAAATTAATTATTTTAATTGTGTCTTTTTGTTATCTTTAACAAAGCACAGGATGTAACTTTACTACCAAAATATCACACAGAAAGTTAAAGAAGGACGAGATGACTTTCTGTTCATTTAGTCCTTCTAGTCGTTTCGTTTAATATCTGAAACTTTTCTACTGAATGAAGAATAGCGTTTACACCATACAATGATGTCTTTATTCATAATTTTTTTCTATTTTCGAGATCTAATCGATACTAGCAATGATTGTGCAAGGAAGACCGTCTCGCAACACTGGTTTTCAGTTGTAATAAACAACCGCGCACACGCACGGCTGACCCCTCCCGACAAATTGATGGCTCAGCAATGTCCACGCAGTGAATCGGCATGAAGCGGGGTGGAGTGCCTAGCTTTACACTGGGCAAGAGCACCACCCGCTACAAAAGGGCGGGTGTGGTCGGCCTAGCTTACAACCCTTTTTTTTTTTTTTTTTTTTTTTCTTTTTTGGCAAGAGCACACCCGGCAAAGGCGGGTGGTGGTCGGCCTAGCTTTACACTGTGAAGAGCACCACCCCGGCACTGCAAAGCGGTGGACGTGGCGGCCTAGCTTTACCACTGGGCAAGAGCACCACCGGCTCAAACGGTGGGGTCGGCTAGGCTTTACCACTGGCAAGACACCACCCGCGCAAAGGCGGGGTGTGGGTCGTCCTAGCTTGACACTGGGCAAGAGCACCACCCCGGCGCAAAGCGGGTGTGAGATCGCTAGCTTTACCACTGGCAAGAGCCACCACCCCGGCTGCAAAGCGGGTGGGTGGTCGCTAGCTTTACCACTGGGCAAGAGCAACCCGCTGAAAGACGGGGTGGGTCGCTAGCTTTACCACTGGGCAAAGAGCACCACCCCGCTGCAAAGCGGGTGGTGGGTCGCGCCTAGCTTTACCACTGGCAAGAGCACCACCCGGCTGCAAAGCGGTGTCGGGTCGGCCTAGCTTTACCACGGCAGAGCACCCACCCCGCTGCAAAGGGCGGGGTTGGGTCGCCTAGCTTACCACGGCAAGAGCACCACCCCGGCTGCAAGCGGGGGTCGGCCGCTTTACCACTGCAAGAGCACCACCCGGCTGCAAGCGGTGGTGGGTCGCCTAGCTTTACCACTGGGAGAGCACCACCGCTGCAAAGCGGTGTGCGTTCGGCCTAGCTTTACACTGGCAGACCACCCCGCTGCAAAGCGGGGTGGGTGGGTCGCCGAGCTTTACCACTGGGCAATACACCACCCCGCTGCAAAGGCGGGGGGTGGTCGGCCTAGCTTTTACCACTGGCAAGAGCACCACCCCGGCTGCAAAGCGGGTGGTGGTCGGCCTAGCTTTACCATGGGCAAGCACCACCCCGCTGCAAAGGCGTATGGGGTCGCCTAGCTTTACCACTGGAAGAGCACCACCCCGCTCCCAAAGCGGTGGTGGTCGCGCGCTTTACCACTGCAAGAGCACCACCCGGCTGCCAAAGCGGGTGGGTGGCGCGACCCCCCCCCCTCCATACTTTACTCATGGCAGAGCACCACCCGCTGCAAAGCGGGGTGGGTGGTCGGCTAGCTTTACCACTGGCAAGAAGCACCACCCGGCTGCAAAGGCGGGTGGTGTCGGCCTATCTTTACCACTGGGCAAAGCACCACCGCGCTGCAAAGGCGGGGTGGGTGGGTCGCCTAGCTACCACTGGGCAAAAAACAAAATAAAAAAAAAAAAAAAAAAAAAAAAAAAAAAAAAAAAAAAAAAAAAAAACAAAAAAAAAAAAAAAAAAAAAAAAAAAAAAAAAAAAAAAAAAAAAAAAAAAAAAAAAAAAAAAAAAAAAAAAAAACACACAAAAAAAAAAAAAAAAAAAAAAAAAAAAAAAAACAAAAAAAAAAAAAAAAAAAAAAAAAAAAAAACACAAAAAAAAAAGAAAAAAAAAAAAAAAAAAAAAAAAAAAAAAAAAAAACAAAAAAAAAATGACGCACCACCCCGCTGCAAAGGCGGGTGGGTGCTCGCGCCATGCTTACCACTGGGCAAGAGCACCACCCCGGCTGCAAAGGCGGCGTGGGTGGTCTGCCTAGCTTTACCCACTGGCAAGAGCAACCACCCCAGGCTCGCAACAGGGCGGGGTGGCCTGATCGGCCTAGCTTACCACATAGAGGGCAAGAGCACCACCCGGCTGCCAAAGGCGCATGCGTCCGGTCGCCTACTTTACCACTGGGCATAGAGCACCACCTCCTGTCTGCAAAAGGCGGTGCGGTGGTCGCCTAGCTTTCACCACTGGAGAGCACCACCCCGGCTCAAAGCGGGGGGTGGTCGGCCTAGCTTCCATTGGCAAGAGCACCACCCCGTCTCAAAGGCGGGGTGGTGTGGTCGGCTAGCTTTACCCACTGGCAAAAGACACCACCCCGCTGCAAAGCGGTGGGTGGGTGGTCGGCTAGCTTTACCACGGGCAAGACACCACCCGGCTGCAAAGCGGGGGTGGTCGTGCCTGCTACCACTGGGCAAGAGCACACCCGGTCTGCAAAGCGCGGTGGTGGTCGCCTAGCTTCTACCACTGGGAGACGCACCCACCCGCTGCAAAAAGACGGGTGGGTCGTCGGCCTAGCCTACCACTGCAAGATGCGACCACCCGGCTGCAAAGCGGTGTTGTCGGCTAGCTTTACCAGTGGGCAAGGCACACCCGCTGCCAAAGGCGGGTGGTGTCGGCAGCTTTAACCACTGGCAAGAGCACACCGGCGCAAAGGCGGGAGTGAGGTGAGTCGGCCTAGCTTTACCACTGGCAGAGCACCACCCCGGCTGCAAAGCGGGGTGGTGTCGCCTAGCATTTTACCACTGGCAAGAGCCCACCCGGCTGCAAAGCCGGGTGGTGCGATCGCCTAGCTTTAACCACTTGGCAAGAGCACCCCCTCGAGCTGTACTATAGGGTGGTGGGTCGCCTAGCTTTACCACTGTCCAAGAGCACCACCCACGGCTGCAAAGCGGGGGTGGATCGGCCTGAGCATATACACTGGAAGAAGACACCACCCGCGCAAAACAGGGTGGGGACGGAGACTAAAGCTTTACACATGAGCAAAGAGCCACCGGGCTGCAAAAGCGGGTGGGTGGGTCGCTAGCTTCTACCACGGGCAAGAGCACCACCCGCTGCAAAGGCGGGTGGTGGTCGGCTAGCTTACCCACTGCAAGAGCACACCCGGTGCAAAGGGTGTGGTCGGCTAGCTTACCACTGGGCAAAGCACCACCCGCTGCAAAGGCGGTTGGTGGTCGCCTGCATTTACCACGCAAGAGCACCACCCGCTGCAAAGCGGGTATGGGTGTCGGCCTAGCTACCACTGGCAAGAGCACCACCCCGTCAAAGGTCGGTGGTGGGTCGGCCTAGCTTTACCACTGGCAGGCACCACCCCGCAGGCAATAGGCGGCGTGGTGACGTGGCCTAGCTTACCACTGGGCAAGAGCCCACCCGCTCAAAAGCGGGGTGGTGTCGGCCTAGCTACCACGGGCAAGAGCACCCCCCGGCTGCAAGGCGGGGTGGGTGGGTCGGCCATAGCATTACCATGGCTAAGAAGCTCCACCCGGCTGCCAAGGTCGGTTGGGTGGTCGGCCAGCTATTATCCTGGGCAAGCGCACCACCCCGCTGCAAAGCGGGTGCGTGGGCGGCCTAGCTTACCACTGGAAGAGACACCCGGCTGCAAGGCGGGTGGGTCGTGCTAGCTTTACCACTGCACAGAGCACCACCCGGCTCGCAAAGCGGGGTGGTGTCGGCCTAGCCTTCCACTGGCAGAGCCACCACCCGGCGCAAAGGCGGGTGGCAGTGTCGACCTAGCTTTACCACTCGCACAGAGCACCACCGCGCTGCAAAGGCGGGGTGGGATGCGGCGCCTAGCTTTCCACTGGCAAGAGCACCAACCCCGCGCAAAGCGGGTGCGGTCGCCTAGCTTTACCACTGGGCAGAGCACCACCCCGTTGCAAATCCGGGTCGTGTCGCTAGCTTTACCACTGGCAAAGAGCACCACCCGGCTGCAAAGGCGGGGTAGAAGGTGGGTCTCCTAGCTTTTACCCACTGGGCAGAAGCACTCACCCGGCTGCAAAGCGAGGGATGATCGACTATGCTTTACCATAGCAAGAGCCCACCGACCCCGCTCAAAGGCGGGTGGTGGTCGCCTAGTCTACACTGGGCAGGCACCACCGCGGCCAAAAACGAGTGGTGTACACCAAGTTCATTTACCACGAGGGCAAGAGACACCACCAGGTGCAAGACAGGTGGGTGACAGGTCAGCCTAGACTTTACAACTGGGCAAGAAGCACCACCCCGGCTAGCAAAGGCGGGAGTGGGTAGAGCGAGCCTACAGCACTTACCACTAGCAAGAAGCACCACCCGCTGCAAGCGGTGGGGATCGGACTACGTATTAACACTGGCAAGAGCACCAACAGCTCAAAGAGCTCGGTGGATGTGTGTGGGTCGCTATAGCTTTACCACTGGGCAAAGACACTCACACCACCGGCTGACAAAGGCGGTTGTAGATGAGGTCGCCTAGCAACCACTGGCAAGAAGCACCACCCCGCCTGCAAAAGCTGGTGGTGGGTACGCCTAGCTTACCACTGGGCAAGAGCACCACCCCGCTCAAGGCGGGTGGTGTCGCCCCCCTCTATAGAGCTTTACCACTGGGCAGAGCACCCCCGCTGCAAAGGCGGGGTGAGGGTTCGGCCTAGCTTCCACTGGCAGAGCACACCGCTGCAAAGCGGGTGGCGTGGTCGCCTAGCTTTACCACTGGCAAGGCATCCCCGCGCAAACGGGGGGTGGGTTGGGGTCGGGGGTGCTTTACACTTTACCACTGGCAAGAGCACACCCGGCTGCAAGGCGTTGGTGGGTCGCCGGCTTTACCACTGGCAGAGCACACTCCCCGACTGCAAAGGCGGAGTGGCGGTCGCCTAGCTTACCACTGGGCAAGAGCACTACCCGGCTGCTAAGGCGGGGGGTGGTCGGCCAGCTTTACCACTTGTGGCAGAGCACCCCACGCTGCAAAGCCGGTGGGGGGTCGGCCTAGCCTTACACTGGCAAGAGCACCACCCGCGCAGCGGGTGGTGGTCGGCCAGCTTTACCCCATTGGGCAAGGCACCACCCGGCTGCAAGGCGGGTGGGTCGTTCGGCCGTAGCTTTACACTGCAAGAGCACCACCCCGCTGCAAAGCGCGTGGTGGTCGGCCTACTTTACCACTGGAAGAGCACCCCCCGGCGCAAGGCTGGGTGGTGGGATCGGCCTAGCTTTACCACTGCAAGAGCACCACCCGCGCTCAAAGGCGGTGGGCTGGGTCGCCTAGCTTACCACTGGGCAAGCAGCACACCCCGCTGCAAAGCGTGGGGTTGTGGCTAGCTTTACCACTGGCCAATAGACCACCCGCTTGCTAAGGGGGTGGTCGGCCAGCTTACCATCAAGATCCACCCCTGCAAAGCGGGGTGGTGGGTTCGCCTAGCTTTACCACTGGCAAGAGCACCACCCCGCCTGCAAAGGCGGGTGGTGGTCGTGCCTGCTTTACCACTGGCAGAGCACCACGGCTGCAAAGCGGGTGGTGGTCGCCTAGCTTTACCATGGCAAGAGCACCACCGCTTCAAGGGCGGGTGTTGAGTCGCTAGTTACCACTGGCAAGAGCACCACCCCGCTGCAAAGGGTGGTGGGTCGCCTAGCTTACCAAACCACCCCACCCAGGAAAGACACCATCCTCGCTGCAAAGCGGGTGGTGGTCGGCGTAGCTTTACCACTTGCAGAGCACCACCCCGGCTGCAAAGCGCGGGGTGGGGGTCGCCTAGCTTTACACTGGCAGAGCACCCACCCGCTGCAAAGGCGGTGGTGAGTCGCTAGCTTACCACCAGCTGAGGGCAAGAGCACCACCCGCTGCAAAGCGGGGTGGGTGATTCTAGCTTTACCACTGGCCAAGAGCCACCCCCGGCGCAAAGGCGGGTGGGTGGTCGCTAGCTTACACTGGCATAGGCACCACCCGCTTGCAAGCGGGGTGGTGGTCGCTGACTTTACCACTGGGCAATGTAGCACCACCCGTCTGCAAAGCGGGGTTGTGGGTCGCCTAGTCTTTACATCTGGCAGACACCACCCGTGCAATCGGTGGGGGTCGCTATGCTCCTTTTACACTGGCTAGAAAGAGCACCCCACGCTGCAAGCGGGGCAGTGGGTCAGCTTTGACCACTTGGCAAGAGTCTACCACTCCTCGGCTGCTAAAGGTCGGTTGTGTCGTCTACTTTACGCGATGCAAGTGCACCACCCCGTTTGCAAAGGCGGGGTGTGTGGGTCTCTCTTTTACCTTCTGGCAAGGGTACCACCCTCGCTGCAAAGCGGGTGTGGTGCGGCTCTATGCTTTACCACTGGCAAGATCACCCACCCTGCTGCAAAGTCGGTTTTTAGTGGTGCGCTAAGCTTACACTGGGCAGATGCACCACCCGGCTGCGATAAACGTGTGGGTGGTCTGTCTAGCGTTTACCACTGGCAAGGAGCACCACCCCCAAAGGCGGGGGTTGGTCGCCTGCTTTACCACTTGGCAAGCCACCACCGCTGCAAGCGGGTGGTGGTCGCCTAGCATTACCACTGGCAGAGCACCACCCCGCTCAAAAGGCGGTGGTGGGTCGCTAGCTTACACTGGCAAGTAAGCACCACCCCGGCTGCAAAGGCGGGTGGGTGAGTCGCCCTGCTTTACCACTGGCAGAGCACCACCCGGCTGCAAAGGCGGGTGGTGGGTCGCTAGCTTTACACTGGCAGAGCACCACCCCGGCTGCAAAGCGGGGTGGTGGCGTCGGCCTAGCTTTACACTGGGCAAGCAGCACCAACCCCGCTGCAGCGGTGTGTCGCATAGCTTACCACTGGGAGAGCACCACCCCGCTGACAAAGCGGGGCTGTCGCCAGCTTTACACTGGGCAGAGCACCACCTCGGCTGCAAAGCGTGGGGGTCGCGCCTAGCTTTACCACTGGGCAAGAGCCACCACCCCGGCTGCAAAGGCGGGGTGGGTGGTCGCCAGCTTTACCACTGGCAAGGACACCACCCGGCTGCAAAGGCGGTGGTGGGTCGGCTAGCTTTACCACATGAGGCAGAGCCACCACCCGGCTGCAAAGGCGGTGTGGTCGCCTAGCTTATACCACTGGCAAGAGCACCACCCGGCTCACCGCAGCGGGTGGGTGGGTCGCCTAGCTTTACACTGCAAGAGCACCACCCCGCTGCAAGGCGGGGTGGGTGGTCGGCTAGCTTTACATGGCTCAAGAGCACCACCCCTGGCTGCAAAGGCGGGTGGGTGCGTCGCTAGCTTTACCACTGCGCAAGAGCACCACCCGCTGGCATAAGCGTGTTTCGGCTAGCTTTACCCTGGGACAAGAGCACCACCCCGCGCTGCAAAGCGGTGGGGGTCGGCATAGCCTTACCTAACTGCCAAGACGCACCACCCCGCCTGCAAAGCGGTGGTGGTCGGCCTAGCTATACCATGGCAGAGCACCACCCGCACCAAAGGCGTGTGGGTAGGGTCGTCCGTAGCTTTACCACTGGGCAAGAGCACCACCCCCGCGCAAACGGGGTGTGCGTGGGTCGTCCTTATGCTTTACCACTAATGGCAAGAGCATTCTCACCCGGACTCAAAGCGATGGCTGTGTCTAGCTTTACCACTGGCAAGAGGCCCACCCCCTGCAAAGCGGGTGGTGTCGGCCTGCTTATCACTGTGAGAGCACCCCCGCTCAAAGCGGTGGGTGGAGTCGTCCTTTGAGTCTTTTCACTGCGCAAGAGCACTCACCCCGTCTGCAAACGGCTGTGGGTGGATCTAGCTTACCACTGCGCAGAGCACCACCCCGCTTGCAAAGGCTGGTGTGTGGTACGGCTAGCTTACCACTGGGCAAAATCACCACCCCGGCTGCAAAGGCGTTGGGTGGGTCGGCCTAGGCTTTACACTGGCAAGAGCACCACCCCGCTGCAAAGCGGTGGGTGGTCGCCTAGCTTTACCACTTAAGAGCACCACCCCGGCCTGCAAACGGGTGGTGAGTCTCGCCCTATTATTACCACTGGCAAGAGCACCACCCGCTGCAAAGGCGGGTGGTGTTCGGCCTAGCTTTACACTGGCAGAGCGACACCCCGAGAGCTGCAAGCGGGTGGGTGGGTCGCTAGCTTTACACTGGCAGAGCAACACCTCCGAGCATGTCAAAGGCGAGGATGTGTGGGTCTGCCTAGCTTTACCACTGCAAGAGCACCACTCCAGGCTCAAAGTCGGCGGTGGGTCTGCCTAGCTTTACCACTGGCAAGAGCACCACCGGCTGCAAAGGCGGGTGGTTGGGTGGCCTAGCTTTACCACTGGGTCAAGAGCACCACCCGGGCAAAGGCTGTCTGTGAGAGTCGGATTGACTACTTTACCCACTGCAGAGCACCACCCGGCTGCAAAGGCTGGTGTGGTCGACTAGCTTACCATGGCAAGGCACCACCCCGGCGCAAAGCGGTGTGGTCGGCCTACTTTACCACTGCAAGAGCACCACCGCGCCAAAGCGGGTGGGTGGGTCCGCTAGCTTTACCACTGGGCAAGAGCACCCCCCGGCTGCAAAGCGGGTGGTGGTCGCTAGCTTACCATGCAAAGACACCCCGCTGCAAAGCGGTGGGTGGGTCGGCCTAGCTTACCATGCTCAAGCACCACCCGGCCTGCAAAGGCGGTGAGTGGTCGCTAGTTTACCACTGGCAAGAAGCACCAACCCGGCTGCAGGCGGGTGGGGTGTCGGCTTATATAGCCACCTCCCCTAAAGCCCCCCCCCCCATAGCTTACATCTCGGGCAAGACACACCCGGCTGCAAAGCTGGTGTGTGGTCGCCCTAGCTTTACCACTGGCAAGAGCACCACCCCGGCGCAAAGGCGGTGGTGGTTCGGCTAGCTTCTACCACGGCAAGAGCACCACCCCGGCTGCAAAGGCGGGGGGTCGCTAGACTTTATACTGGAAGCATCAGCCCTCTCGCAAAGCGAGAAGGTGGGGTAGGTTCGAGCCTAGCTTTATCTAACGGCAGAGCAACCACCCCGTCTGCAAAAGCGTGGGCAGCTAGCTTACCATGGCAGAGATCGCACCCCGTGCCTGCAAAGGCGGGGTGTGGTGGTCGCCTAGCCTTACCATGGCTAAGCACGCACGTCACCCCACGCTGCAAGGCGGCGTGGTGGGTCGCCAGCTTTACACTGGGCAAGAGCACACCCGCTGCAAAGCGGGTGGTGTCGCCTAGCTTACCACTCCAGAGCACCACGCTGCAAAGCGGGTGGTGGTCGGCTCGTTTACCACTGCAAGAGCACACCACCCCGCTGCAGGGTGGGTGGTCGCCTAGCTTTACCACTGGCAAGAGCACCACCCCGCTCGCAAAGCGGGTGGTGGTGTCGCTAGCTTCACTGGGCATGAGCACCACCCCGGCTGCAAGGCGTGTGTGGGTCGGCCTAGCTTTACCACTGCAAGAGCACCACTCGGCTGAAAGGCGGGTGGTGGGTCGCCTAGCTTTACCACTGGCAAGAGCATCCACTCCCGGCTGCAAAGCGGGTGGTGTCCGCAGCTTTACACTGGCAAGAGCACCACCCGTGCAAAGCGGGTGGGTCTGCTACTTTACACTGGGCCAGAGCACCACCCCGGCGCAAAGCGGTGGTGGTCGCCTAGCTCTACCACTGGGCAAGAGCACACCCGGCTGCAAAGGCGGGTGTGGTCGGCCTAGCTTTACCACTGGCAAGGCACCACCGGCTGCAAGCGGGGTGGTGTCGCCTAGCTTACCACTGGGCAAGAGCACCACCCGGCTGCAAAGGGCTGTTGGCTGTGCTGTTGGCTGTGGCTGTGCTTTTTTTATGTGCTGTGGCTGTTGGCTTTGCTGTTGGCTGTTGGCTGTTGGCTGTTGGCTGTTGGCTGTTGTCTGTTGCTGTGGCTGTTGGCGTTGGCTGTGCTGTGCTTTGGCTGTTGGTGTGGCGTTGTGTTGGCTGTTCTGTTGCGTGGCGTTGCTGTTGGCTGTTGCTGTTGCTGTTGCTGTTGGCTGTTGGCTGTTGCTGTTGGCTGAGTGGCTGTGAGCTGTTGCTGTTGGCTGTTGG
>NC_037595.1:23274198-23347982 GCF_003073045.1 Pomacea canaliculata | reverse complement strand
GGAGAGAGATTTCACATCTACAATAGTCACAACATCATCCTTTTCTAGATCCATATAAAATAGGTATTTTTGTTTCCGCAGTATCTATGCAGGACTCTGACTTGAAGCCTATTTCAATTTAATATCTTTAACATTGGGCTATTAATTTGAAGACAATGTGCCGATCAACATTTCTATTTAGTCTTAATTCCCATTTTGGACACCATGCAGTCAGGTCATGTTAGGTGCATGTATACTGGTTACCCACTGTATTAATATATAGGTACAGTCTTGCACCTTCTGTATAAGATGAATACACTAAGCGTTTTATTTGTGTCATAGATAAGCGATGAATTACATTCTCTCTGCTACATGTAATTTACTACTTATGGCTTTATGCAAACCATTCAAAGAGAAAAATTAATGTTTTTATCAAAGTTAATATCCGTTTTAACATCTTGACGTTATAGGTAATTCCTCTTTAATCCAAGTAAGTGTTTAATTAAATATATCCATAATGTCCCTCCCCACCTTCTAACAGAAATGGTTTACTCCCAAATCTTAATTGTTGGTTACCGAAGATAGGCCTGGTATAATCTCTCAATTTTTTTTTTTTTTTTACACACAACACTTTCTCCAAATATCTTGTACCATCCACCCAATAAACTATTTACATTTACAAAAAGAGGCAATTGCTGAGGCACGTAAAATGTCTATGTAGTTTACATTTTATGTGAGGACATAAATAATCTTTTTTTCCAACTATGAAATTTGCTTTCCTTTATGTTCTGCATCCATGATAGTTTTAAAAAGGCATTTATATAAAGTTCTAACATCAGGTTGCCCAACCTCTATTATACACTTTTTAAATAGATACTCTTCTTTTAATTTTATCATTTTTTTTCCATTCCCCAACACAAAGGAAATATAGATTTCTGAATGTATACAATATAGTCTGCGAGGGTAGGCAGCAATAGCCACAAGTGTATTAACTTTGAGAAGTTACCGACTTAGAGTTAATAGAAGCTATCTTCTGCTAAACTTAACAGATTGTTCCTATATATGGACGACATAAACGGATATAAATTACTGATTATGACCGCTGCCCTATTACCAAATCCTCGATCCATTCGGCAAAGTTATTTCCTCATCCCTCCACTCAACATTTTCAAGATCAGTGGTACCTTCGAAAAGGCGAAAACCGAATCTCAGCTGGTCCACTGCAAAGAAAAAAAATAAAAAAAAAAAAAATGAATAAATTTCGTTTGTTTAACTTTAATTTTGGCGCGCATGTCGGCTTACAGCGGTGACTTCACAGATTGGGTAATTTGGTTCCTGTCTTCTGTACTACATTCATCAATACTCATGAATTTACGAAAAAGAGTTGAATTCCATGAGCTTGTTCAACTTACAAAACACTAACATTCTCCAAAACAAAGCCAAGGAACTCACCCCGTAAAGTAACAGTGACAGCCACAATCACATTTACCTAAACGCTACATACCTGGTCCTTTTTTTTAAGTTCAACTGAGACATGAAAAATTAATTCTCTAAAGCTGCTAAGCTTGGTTGTGAATTAACTGGATTGGTACTTCAGATTAGCCTACCCAATGTAATTTTTTTTTTACTCGATTATGTTGTATCTCTAGGAAGTGGTTTGCCCTTTCAAGATATTAAACAACAGACAGGCGCTTATGTTGAATTTGACCCCAACCCGTCACGGCGCACGTACCCGGCAAGAAGATTGTCCTCATTTTTGGCTCTCGTCGTGGAGATCGAGGGCGGCAGTCAGACTATCATAATCAGATGACAGGCATTCAGGTTCACAACCTATAACAGTTTTCTAAAATCCCTAAGATTCGTGCAAACCCGACTTTTTATTTTGTTTACAGATACGAAAAGTTCATAAAGTGTAAGAAGTCTTACTTTAATTATGTTTGTAAAAAAAAGAGAAGACTGCTTAATGAACAGTAGTAAATCTTCTTAAATTGTACACATCTTGTACAACTGTGTGATGAAAGACTATTATAATATAATAAATGTAATGCAACTGTTATGTATTTATAGTGTACTAGTCTTTTATAGACAACTAAGCTACTAGAACAATTTCTAGACGATAACAACGAAGTTAACCATAAGAACACTAAATGGTTCGTTCTGTTTTGTTTAACCTTTGGGTATTATTCTGTAATAAAAGTACAAGAGATCTACAAACACCAAAAGACAGCCTGAAATTCTCTTTCTTTTAAGGGTTGGTCAGAGACGAGAAGTTATAGTATACTGATAATTTGAAAGTTTAAAAGGCCGTCGATGATTAAAGCACATGTGTGTTTATTTGCAATAACTATTTTAGTAATCGAATATCATGGGAGTTGTATACAAAGTCAAATCGGAAAACAACAGAATGTTACACAAACAGAAAAATTTCAAACTCGTTTGTTAACAATAGGGCAGTGCATTTTAACACTGTAACTTTTTGTAGAGTTAAAAACACTACACCTAAAATTCACGATAATTTATCTTTCTTTTACTTAAAAAGCTTTCTTCAAATGGTGTTTCATAGGCTAATAAAGTATTAATAAAGCAAGCACTATTTTGACATTGTAAATGTCTTAGTAACTTATTTGATGATTTGAATCGATGCAAAAGAATGTTTACAGTAATGTTTTACATGTAACCGAAACATCTGCAGGAATCCTTGTTAGAACAAGCCCAGGCATTCTGGCTGCAGTGGGTTGAGGCCGCGTTCCCTGAACTCGACTCTCGCTCCTACTTCCTGCCCCCTGTCTACTTCAACCACGTTCCGATGATCAGACAATCCATTAGTGGTCAGGGTCTTCTAGTTGTTCCATTCCGCCCCATTGGACAGGCTGGTCAGTCAGCACCTGGGATAGTCTGCCGTTCAAGTCCTGCTACTACTCAGCCCTCCATCCCTCAGCCTCCTACCGTTCAAGACAGTGATGTAAGAGATGATGCAGCCATGCAGCGGGTTCTATTTGTCTTACAGAAATGTCTGAAGAGAACAAAGAAGTTTTTTTTGGAATGAGTCAGCTTCAGTTCGGACAGTACCTGGGTGAACCTTGTTACGCTGCTGCAGCTGCCCAGCTTCCCCTATCATCCAGTCTTCCTCCTGCTCTACCCAAAAACTGGAAACAGGGGGACTTTGATGTGCTGCTTATTCACCGACATTACGGTTTGGTCGTTTGCGAAGTGAAGTCCTTTGGTCAAGATGTTAGCAAACTGAACATGTCACAGCAGGATATTGATAACAACATTAGAAAGAAACTAAAACTTGCTGTCTCACAGCTGGACAAGGCGGAGGCCATGTTGTCACACCTCGTGTCTGACATCGCCCCCAGACTGCGCATCACAAAGATGATCGCGGTGCCGAACCTCACGGCTGGACAAGTCCAACAGGCCGTCTCCAGCGACCCACAACTGACTGGAGTAATAGTCTTCTTCTATACTTAAAGCTAGTAGATCGTGCTTTGATTTGTGTGTGTGTGAAGAGATACTATTTCGTCAGTGGAAAATGACTAAAGGTTGTTGCAGTATGAAGTTTTTTCTTGATGTATTTTGTTTGGTAACTGTTATGATTTGTGATGTCTGTTGGCGATGTAGGGATCTTTTCGTCTCCTTACAAAACTCTGGAATCGATTGCCCCCTTTTCAAATCAAAGGTTATAAGTTAATTCTACTAGCATAAGCTCTATCAAATGCCACCTACAAAACTGCAAACAATGATGAGAGACACACAAATGCTTTAGTAGACTAATGTTTCATTATAAAAATAAATAATCTAATATTTTTCACATTATATATAACTGCACGTAATTAAAATGAAGCAAATAACGATAAAACAGCTTTTCGTTCTTAAATTATTATTTAAAGCTTCGTTTTTGGTTTAAATTTAACGTTAATGTTATATAAGTTATTTAAACTTTTAGTTTCGTAAAATGTTCGGAGTCGGTTATTTTTATTCGACGCCAAACGCTTACCTATAAATAACTTATTTGCCCGATCTATTGTTTTTTCTTTTGTAAGTTTCCTTGTTTCTCTCACAGGACCTGTGTAGATGTCTGGAAACAAAAGATCCCGCCGACATCCCTGGACTTTGTCTGTGCTCTGATCAGGTGTCTGACCCTAAGACGCCATGGGACGTCAGTAGTCACGGCTGGAAGGAACTCAGAAACTGGTGCAGCGACGGTGGCTGGTGCTGGACCTGACAGTCGCATGACCCAAGAAATTAGTGGTACAAGAAATTAGTAGCCAGGTGAGTACTAGGTAGATGTAGTTGCTAATGACTTTGGCGAACGATCAAATAAAGTAATTTGTTCAAAAAAGCCAAATACAGCATATAAGGTTATTAAAGAGATGAAGGACAGATTTGATCAGCCGGAAACTGAGATGCATCATTTTTCATAGTTTTTCTCTTTTCTCTGTTACTATAATAACTAAATTACCTTTAGAGAAGCAGCATATGGTAGTCCCCTAAAAAAATAGAAACTTCGTGTAATATTCAATCGGAGTTTTGTGAAAGTATTTTTAAATAAATATTATTAAAGTTTTTTTCTTCTTCACAATTTTTGAATGTTTAGTATTTTTTTTATTTTGAATACATCAAACTTTTTAATGTCACGGACTGACGTCATTTTCCTGTTTTCTGACCGGGAAGCTGTCGTCTGCCAAGATGACCTTTCTTATCATTTCTTACATAAAATAATAATAAATATAATATAATAATATATAATAAGAAGAGAAGAAGAGAAAGAAGAGAAGAAGAAAGAGTCCGATTGTAATGCGCAGGTATCCATTCAAGAGAATGCTCATTGCGCAGAAAAGAAACAAAAAAAAGAAAATAAAATAAAGCGAACAAATATATAAAACACCAAGGAAAGTAAAAAATATACACAGATCAAGTGCTTCTTGTAGTTTAAGACTGGTTTGAAAAGAAACAGATGGGTTTCAGTTTTTGCGGAACGTGGTTGGTGAGGTGATGGGTGGAGAGTGACGATGGCAGAGCATTCCACAGCTTAGTGCCGCGTTTTTTGAAAGGCCCCTGGCTCCAGTGCGCTTCTTGTTGGTGTCTGTCACTGCAGGGAGACAGAAGCGTGACTGGGAGCCTGAGCGCAGGCTAAACGTGACGGCTGGTACGGAAGAACTACTCTCCTGCAAATAGTCAGGAGCAGTTTTAAAACATGCAGGACTGGGCAATGGAAAGTACTTTGGTGGTCAATGCGCTTGTTCATTGGGAGCCAGTGAGCATTGTAGGATTCGGGGTGATGTGCTCAGTGGACGACTTTGCACGGGTTGACAATCCTGGCGGCTGTGTTTTGAACTCTTTGGAGTCGATCCAACTGAGTAGCAGGTATACCCCACAATGCACTGTTACAATAGTCCAATCGTGATGTGATGTGATAACAGAAGATAGTTAAAATCACATGGCCAATAATGACCAATAGACAGGATTAAGTTCTTTAAATGGGTTCTCTATTGTCATTTACTTCATGCTATTTAGAGAGCACAGCAAGAAAGCTTTGAAATGAAATGTGTTCACTAAACTTTTCTCGTTTTTCGGTTTCAACCTAACCACACACATTCATTTCATGGCACGGTATGATGTATCCTGAAGTACACGATGTCTTCTTTATTGCTTTTGAAACTGCGCATGCGACCGATGTGAATGTTGCAGATTTTGTGGTCCGGCCACTACAGTGACTGTACCATGTACATCTCTTCCACGCGTAACTGTCAAAACCCTGGATCAGGCCGTGTCCTTAACGGGAGAGTATAATGTTGCTCAAATAACACTCTTCCCCGAGCAAGTTCACCTGCTCGCCATCGCACCTGCCACAGTCTTTATAGCAGGACCGCCAGGTACAGGTAAAAGTGTGGTGCTGTTCCTGAAGGGCGCAGAATGGCTGCGGTGTGGCGAATACGTCTACATTGTAAGCATTGGGTACGGGAGTCGTGCAGCGTGTTGTATGCTGTACCACATGCTGCTGCAGCATGTAAACACACAACAGGCAGCAGGTGCACCACCCGGTCAGCCTCACCTCCTGCAGTATGATTTTGCTGATGATAAAGACGTGGAAAAGGCCGTCAACGACTTGTCACAGGCGCGCAAACGGAAGGGCCGTTGTATGTCATCGTTGACGAAGCGAGTAACGATTTGAGGTAAGTTGTGTAGCGAGTCGTGGGGGATGGATAAAATGATAGGTCATTGTTTTTATCTAATAACTATCTCAGATGTCTAAAAGTATTTTTTAGTGTATGTTATAAATCAACTTGAGAGGTACAAAAGATCTGTTGTGACAGTAGGTGTTAGATTCTCGAGAGCAGGAAGCAATAAGTATGAGATAAATTATGCACAGACGTCAGTCACCTGTGTCATACACATTAGTACAGCAAAATTATTTGTCACGATCCCCATCCTCTGTAAACACTCATGTCTGTTGCAGGTCAGAGTTCCAGATTTCTGTAACAAGCTGCTGACACAAGTTCCTCTTCTCCATCTGTGGGCGGCAAGTTGTTACCATGGAGACGCACCCGCCGGCTGGCAAGGAATCTTTAACCGACCCCTCCGGTCTCCACCGGCAGTTGTCAGGGAAGTCGCGAAGGATGAGAAAATCACTAAGCACCATCTTTGTCCAGCATACACCGAGCGTGGTGTACCTGACTACACAGACGGTCCACCGATAAAATATTTGTATCACCGAGGTCAGGGTCACTCAGGTAACTGGCCAGATGACTGTGTCACGTGCGGCCGTGAGGTGGCCAGCTTCCTACACAGTCTTCGTGTTGTTTACCTGGTAAGTGAGGGTATTGTAATTAACGTATATTAACAGATTTAATTGTATGGCAAGTAGCAAACCACCCGACAGATCATCTACCTGTGACAGGGGTCTTTGTAGTGTATCTCTGTTATCTACTTCATAACGCAACGATTCTATTATATATATATGTTTGTCTGTGCATACGTTGTATGACTTATTAGTGATCTGCCAAATCAACACATTTTTAATGTTAACAGCTGACACGCCAGCAGTCTCCGCCACCAGCAGCCATAAACCACCCGGCCTGCAGTGGAAAGACGTGTTAGTGTTGCACTGGTATGTCGCTAGTGAATACTCGGGTGTGGTTACTGCTTTTAGTGAAGCGGGTATCCCAGTGCGGGTGATGGAAGATGATGACATCGAGGACGTGGCTACAGCCCGCAGTGACGTGGTGTGGGTGGCTGATGGAGGTCGTGTTCGTGGTTTGGAGAGAAAGATCATCGTCTGTCTGGAATCTCGTGTTGAGGATTTCTCTGACCGCCTTTATTGCATGTCGCGGTGTACGTCACAACTTGTGGTTGTCTCTCCTGAAGACAAAGCAGTAACACAGCATTGTTTTCTTTCCTAATCTCAACTGTCTGATTCTCCACCAGCATGTCGTAAGGCTGACATCACCCCCTGCCACTGGCAGAAAACAAGGTGAGGGTCATTCTCAACATCAGTGAGTCATCATCATCATCATCAGAAGGGGTCATTGTGCAGTTTGACGGTGTGGCCTGTGTCTATGAGCTATATACAGGAATAGACAAAGGTCACAAAGATACAACTACAGTGCATCTATCTCATCACTCGCCAACAGGATTGCATTAAACGGATTGATGTAGAAAACTTAGATCGTGAGTTGTTTTATGAACAGAACGAATTTGTATTAACCAAAGAGTTACAACATCTCAATAATTCTCCCACATTACTGTAGTCTGTCGCCATGAACTGTGGACAGTCATGACTTGTTATGGGCTGTGGCTCTTGCCTTCACCTGATCCATGCCTACTTCACAGTGATCTACGGTCATATACTGCTTGTGTATGAAGCTAGCAGTCACATGTGTCTTGTGTATACAGATGACGTCACATATATCTTGTGTATACAGCTGCGGTCACATATTACTTACCTTTCACTTGCCACATGGAAATTTGAAAAATTA
Source organism: Pomacea canaliculata (assembly GCF_003073045.1). NCBI lineage: Eukaryota > Metazoa > Mollusca > Gastropoda > Architaenioglossa > Ampullariidae > Pomacea > Pomacea canaliculata. Next base: position 23,340,024 of record NC_037595.1, on the reverse strand, counting down.
TTGTTCTAAGCAGGTTTCTTTACAGTGGTGCATCCTTACGTCCTCATTTCATGTCACCACACGTATAATGATTTTTTTCCCACAACACATGAGCCATTTGTATAGACACAATTTATAACTCTCCAACTGTGAACAGACAACACTACTCTTTGTAAAATAGTCTTTAAACATGGTAATAATTAGTGTGAGTTTTATGTACAAACTTTTTAAATTAGCGGCTTTACCATAACGTAAAATAGTATAGTATGCTTATAAATTATGAGATATACTATACTGTGACCCAGTCAAGAAATTCAAATAAAAGGTTAATTTTACTCTTTTGTTTTCGTCTTTGCTTCTTTAACATGTGTGTGTGTGTGCAAACGTGAGACGTTGACCCCCTAGGTCCGTGGGTAGCAGTTATGGTGTAACACTGACCACCCGATGGCACTGCAAGGTAACCTCCGCTCTCCACCGGCCGTCGTCAGGGAAGTTGAGAAGGATGATGACATTGGACCTAAGGTTAAACCGTACATTGAGCGTGGTGTGCCCGACCACACAGACGGCCCGCCAGTGAAGCGAATGCATCACCGAGGTGATGTTGACTCAGGTGACTATCCAGTCGACTGTGTCACGTGCGGTCGTGAGGTGGCCAGCTTCCTACACAGTCTTCATGTTGGTGTTCCAGGTATGTCTGAATATGGCAAAGGATGACGCCCATTGACAACTGAAGATTTAATTGTGATAGTTTATAAACAAGTCGCTAAGATCATCTTTCCATGACCCACGAAAACAAGGACAGTGTGTCGTCTGTGTTATAACAAAGTGTGATCATTGTTTTCTATCTGTGTTTCTGTCTGTGTGTGCGTTCTACCTCTCACTAGTGACAACGAACTAACTTCAAATGTTAGCAGGGAATGTCCTAACATCTACGACGGTCACCTCTGTCAGCGGCAGTTCGACACCACCGGGGCTGCAGTGGCGAGACATGCTGGTGTTGTCTTGGAGAGATGTTACTAAAACCTCGGGTTGGTGATGGCGCTGAGTGAAGCGGGTATCCCAGTCCGGGTGATGGAAGATTCTGACATTGAGGACGTTGTTACGTCCCGCAGTGACGTGGTGTGGGTGCCAGATGGAGATCTTGTTCGTGGTCTGAAGAGAAAAGTCGTTGTCTGAGTGCTAATAATGATGAATATGCCACAGACCGTCTTGACCTCATGTCCAGGTGCACGTCACAACTTGTGATTGTGTCCCTTGACCCCTAACCACCTGAACTTGGATAGCTCGCACACACCTCTTACCTGTTATCGTCTTGTGTTGGTCTGTGGAACTTCCTTTGTTGTATCATGGCGTCACACATAATATAAAATACACGACGGGATTATATTTCCAAATAAAACGAGATCGAGTTTTGAAGATGTAAGTGACTAGGTGAATTATAAAAACATGTCTGTCATCTTTTTATGTTTCATATTTTTATAGTCTTACAGAAATAAATAAAGAAAGTATTTAAAATCCTTTTAAATGTTTTTATAAAGTGCACGAGATTATACACAGACGATCGTACATTCACCACTTGACCAAATCATGACACAACTAAGTAAGCGTCAAAGAACTTTTCATTCTTTCTGCCAACACTTCCTGACACAGGCCATGTCCTACAGTCATAGCAGATAAATTCTCTCTCTCTGTATCTTTCTTGCACACGCAGTGTTCTGTGTATCTTACACTGGATGTACAGAAAGGACAAAGTTATCTTTACAGACTAAACATCTGTATCAAGTATCTGACGGAAATAAACAGGAAACGAGTTATGGCAGCAACGTGTGGCAACGGAAGCAAAAGGACACAAACAAGGCCACAGTCAACATCACCGAGAGGCTTGAGGGGTCATGTGAGGTCAATAACGCTGAAGTCTTCACAGTGCATTAAACTTTGTTTGTGCTTCCTACTGATGAGGATCCACATATGTATTTGAAGTGGAGTGGTTTAGCTACAATTTGCATTTCATTGAAAACATCAAACATGACCTCTTGTCCCTTCTGGCTGCAAATGTCCGAAAACTTCACAACAACAAATTGCGCAGGCACTGCTGTGTGCTGTTCTCGAAAAATGATGACAGATATAATTTGGCGGTCAGACTCTTATTTTCTTCTTTTGCAAGTTTTAAAAAACTTTGAACTTACAAATCTTTTGGAAACAATGACACAGTTTCAGCGAATGTGTTGAGTGTGTTGTAGGTCTGTACAGCGTACGAAACCTATTCCAGTATAAGTCAGTGTAAAATTTACTAAAATGACAATACACACAAGTATTATAATTAAATAAAGTTTTAAAATATTTAATAATGGCATGATATGCATGTGACATATAGTAGGCCTATGTGTCTCAGCATTTGTTGATATTTATTTGCATATGATGGTAGACTTGCAATGAGTAAACAGCAAATTTAAATAATACAATTGCAATTAATAAAATGTGTTTCTTTTTTATAACTACTTTGAGAAACATTTATTTCATCACCGTTTATCTCAACATTTTGAAATTTCTTGACTGTTACACTTTGGTGATGAACTCATCATGGATGAGATGAAATGCATTTTCAAATAAATTCAAAATTGTAGTGCAAATTAAAATTCTATCGTTAATCACCGGTGGAGTCCGTATGAACCCCAGGTATGAATGTCACATGCTTACGGATGAATTCCAAGAAATAAGCATCGCTTCATATAAATTTTCTCCTCGCCTTCACCATGTGTGTCTGACCTAATGGTACTTCTTATCTCTGTGTCGAAGTACTTATAGCGTCTGTCTCTTTAGAACCTATTTTGGTGTCTTTCTCCCTCTCTTTCTTCAGTCGAGTAAATGCCTCGCATGCTGGTGGACCTCACAAGTTGCTTCGTTATTGTACGATGATTAGAGTAACTATTTGTGACATAATTGTAAAATAGACGAACAAGGAGTACAAGCTAATATACGGCGAGGACGGGAAGAATTTGAATGATTTATGGGTGTGCTGATTCTGGCTGGTGTCTGTAAAGCTCAGGGTGAGCCGATAGAACTGTTGTGGAGCAAGAAGCTATTATTTGGTGTATATCAGCGCCTTGAATGCCTACATTGTTTGGACCCCGACCTGCAGCGCAGCAAAAGTCACAAACGACGAATCGTCCTGATGAAACTGGGCAAGGCACTTGATGGACTTGAAAAATCTAGGGAAGAAGAATGTTCCGGAGAGATGAGGGCAAACTACACACGAACTCCATCATGTTCCCAGCCTTCAACAGCTTCACGGAATGCAACTCAATTGCCAAGAAAGCGACAGTGTTGCTATTTTTTCTGAAATTATCTATAATTTAATTTTTCATCATGACCCGTGGCATAAAACCTGGTTCTGGAGACTGGAGGGTTCGTTGCAGAAGACCCTGGCATAGTTTTATTTCTATATTGTTTTTGAACTAGCCTTGGTGTATATTAAGTAAAATAAAATATGAAAAGAACACCTTTTCTTTTTGTATGAATCTTCACACCAACGAACTCCATTTATTTACATGTTCAAAGTTTAAAAACATATCTCTTTAATTTATAATAGCCTGGCAGGTATTATAAAATTTATGAGCTAGGTTTGATTGCTCTGGTTAAATGGTGGTTAATTAATGGTAATATCTTTTTATCTTTTTCTACAGAGCTTTAGTAAGAATGTATGAATACTAGGGATACATGCTCCTAATCTACAATTTTGAATTGTAAATTTTGTCATAGTTGTAAAAGTCAAAAATAATAATGATTTAGAAAGAAGTATCTCTGTGGGTTTTTTTCTCGTTTCCTAGAGGCTTTCCAAAAGCGTTTTGATAGGTCTTTGTTAGAGTAAGAGTTATCGTGAATTTCTTACAAGGGATAAGGTTCATAGTTTACGTTCTCTTTGTCGGTCCTAATACAACTGACAGCACAGTTCACATAACAATGGACACGTGAACACACTGTCCACACAGAAAAGATTGCATCAAACTCACGCACTTTTGTCCCATGAATAAATCCAATACATTTTGTTCTCTAATGCTTATTTTGCAAACCAGAAAATACAAGGCAGCAAAGTGTGTTTCAGTAAGTATTGCATGTGATGTTCAATCTTCTCATTTTATTACTCCTAAGAAAATGAATAAAGCTATAACAAACTAGACAAACATCTTGTGTAGATTCTAGACACACAGACATAGCTAATTATCGTTTTTTTATATTAATTCTTCCGTGCCTAAAGGACGGTTTATAACTGACATATTTACCATGTCTGCTGAGAAGGATGAATCACTGCTATGCTTTTTAATTCTTAAAACTACATAGTGTGCAGACATATGACACTTTCAGCGGTTGTTCGCGACCACACTTTGAGAACCACTGGCTTACATGACCCCAGGGTCAATAAAATGCACTCTTTGTGATTATTACAAGTAGTTTTAAAAAAAGGAAAGTTATAGTGTAATTCCAACAATCAGTAAGACAATTATTAAAAAAAAAGTTCACAAGCCTTTTGTTTCTTGCCGAAACAGGTCCTGAAACTGGCCGAGTTCATTCGAGCACTCTTCTTGATGTCATTTGTCTTCACAAGGCGAACACTTTGCTGTAGCTGACTACAGACTACCGCAGGGACAACCTTGGTTTAAACACAATGCCAGAACCTATAGATTCCAAGAAAAAACATAAATCTGGAAGATTCCATACTTTTCAGATGACTCATGAAATGACAACGACATACATATATAAGTAAATGTACAGTTATAGGATCAACTCCGTGCTCCGTGACGTTACAAGTAGTATAAGATAGATGTAAAATGAGCTCCGGTCACCCACTACCATCACTACTTCTACTACTACCACTACATTCGTGCGCAGTTGAATACGAGGTAGAGAACGGGTGAATGATTCTGTAGTTGGTAAGAAATTGGCAAAATTCTACTACTGACCCCCCGTATCTGTCATATCACCGATGTAAACGACAATAGCAATAACGTAACAGGCATTTATTTCCAGTATCTGTAATATGAGATATGTCTTTGGTTACTTGCATTTTTTTTTTTTACATCATACAGTGTATAGAACAACGGTAACATCTAATTGGCACAGAGTGCATTCTTAGACCTGGTGTGTATGCATGTATGTACTGTTGCACGTATGTATTCTGTATCTACCTACGTCCTTGTGACGTATCTAAATTACCAAGTTAACGATAAACCGCAACAATAAGATTAAAAAAAAATCAAACTCATTCACATTTCGAAGCTTATTGTATAACGTTCGGCAAACTGTGAGTAGTTTGTTCCTTTGTGACGTTTGTGAGTGACGTCCTCGATTGACTGACGCGTTTGTTACAACTAGCGCGATGTGACGTCCTCGACACTAACATGATTCCAGCGCTGAACCGTAAACATGAGCTGTAGCTCAGTGTGTACACACATCGTTGATATAATAATGCCTTGGTGGTCTGTAGACCACGCTGCAAGTGTTTTATTAGCCGATTATCGTCAATTATATCCCTACGGTCGTAGAGGATAAATCAGATACATCTGTTTTCTAGTTCACTGACGAACAGAAGATAAACATCATACATCTATTTGAGCTTTGCCACACTCAATGCATAGTTTGAATCTTCTGTAGTTGATAATAATTATTATCTGTATTATTGAGTAGACAGCTGCTAAAGCATGTCACTTGATGACGTCAGTGAGAAGACAACGAGTATATTTCCTTTATAGACATAACGGAGTAGTCTTTCCGTCTAGAATTTTTTTTCTAAACCAAAACTACAACCAAAGAGACTGAGCAGCACTGCGCGAAATTTCGATGAGCGGTGATAATAGATAAAGATGTGAATGCAGCTGCTGATCAACGAGATGGTGTAGACGATGGCAGTGACAGCCACAAACACGTCTTTGCACACACCGGAAGCTAAACAAATCGTCAGGAACCCAAACACGCACTGACGGACAACAAAAGGCGTCACGGTGATGACGTAGACGCACGACGTCATAAGAAGCATTGTCGTCAGAGCTCTCTGCTGACGGTCGCTTTCATTGGACATGGAGCTTGTCTGACTCCTCCACGCCATGGCGGCCCTCAGTGTCATGATGGTGACACCTGTAGTGACACAGATTATCAGCAGGGTGACGCTTGACACACCCGTTCCCAACACAGTGTAGATGAACGTGTGCAAAGCAGATATGTTTTGTATCAAAAACGTCGTTGGAACGAACGTCCATTGACCTTTACCGGTTGTTCCTGTTTCAAAGGTTGATAGGAAAACGGTATTACAAGATAACACGCTTGGAAAAGCAAAAAGCTTAACAACATCATTGCAAGCCATCGTCCGAGTTCGCATCAAAGACGCGACATGGAGAGGAAACCTGACACACACGCACCTCTCGATGGCGATCACCATATTGATACACCCGGATGTCGACCTGAGACCGTACAAAACGCCTCCTCCATAGACAAACGCCTTGGTAGAATATTCTTCGCTAAGACTAGTGTTGAAAAACCATATGAGAGAACTTACAGAATATACAGCAAATATACACATCAGGTACGCACAGTCTACAAGAGCCAGAGAGAAAAGACAGGTGTTGATGCGGTCTTGCAGGCCCTGACGAAAGAACACCAGGCAGTTGATGACGTTGGCTGGGATGCCGATGAGACACAGCACAGACATCACACCAGCAAAACACACAACTTCAATCATCTGCCGAACGTCCTTAGTCATAATAGGCACTGACGACTTCCAGGATGAACCATACGAGGAAGATAAATTAGAAGACACGAAGCTGAGTGTGGAGTTCATGTCGTCGCCCTGATGCTAGTAGATGTCTGACTTATCACCTGTTGGATTTTATTAGTTTCGTTGAGACCAGTAAAAACAAATATTTCTGTAGTCCTTGTGTCATCTTTCATATCCGCCTGCCTACGGAATATATTATTTTTTCTTGTTAATAATATTTTCTACAAAATTATTTTTAAAAATGTAAGTTTTCGATTCATAAACCTTCAATAGGTGGTGACGCACGAAACAGTAACTCTGCAAACTCATTAATATAACAAAAACGTTTCACATCAAAAGGAAAAAAATTACTTTAAGACTAGAGGAATGTTAGGTAATTGCAACAGAAATACTGCTATTTCACTTGGCAAGAATATGCCATCAGAATTGATTTCCATAAAACGCAGGTAAAGTGTTGCTTCTACCTGGTTTGTCTGTCACTCTTCTCGCGCTATCTTTTCGCGTGCATGTGTGTATACGTGCGTGCGTGCATGCATATCTGATTTTTTTCCAGAAAGCAAATGCTTGCTTTCCTTCAGAACTTTTTTGTTGGTAGAGGAAATGTCAGCATAAAGATTTAATATCATTTTTCACTTGTACTAATATATTAATTTGTGTGTGCACGTGTATATATGTATATGTGTGTGTGTGTGAAGGCGCTGTGATGTCTTAGGTTAATTTAAGAAGGATTTTAGATGCAAAATTGCGGGTTTCTTTAACTAGCGTTATTTAATTGCTATGATCAACTATATATCTTGAAGCTAGCGCTTTTTTGTAAATGAATTCACTCTCCCATGTTAGAACTGCTTCGGCATAAACAAACACTGCCCATTGTGATTTAATCAAGGATGCAGTGCACGGCTGTTTGTTTTCAAGGAAGGCATTTTGTCTGTGAGCTCGTGACAACAGTTTTTACTCTCCATGAAGCGAGTCTGGGACTGACAGTCGGCATCCTGGGTTACTACACCTCGAGTCTTGTCTCTGCCAGGCAGGTAGTCATCCTCTCGGCACACACAACATTGATTTGAGCTAATGAACTGTATGAGCTGACAAACAGTATTTATTTATGAATCTATGACTGTATGTGCGAATGATTGCTAGTTAATACTCACCTAGGTTGGATAAGTGCATTATTAACCCTATTGCTGCTATCATGACAACGAGCTCTCGTGCTTCTCGATAACAACAATATCGAATGTACTTAAAGTATTTAATAAGGAGTTAATTTGTCATCAAATTCACATAATATTTCAATCATAAGAGAAACAATTAGTAAATTAATGCTTTGTAAATATACTATATGTGCAGTCTGTTCCTAAATTATGAATGTAAATAAAACATTTTATTGATGACAATTATCAAAACAAATGAAGGCAAATATCCGACACGCTGCATGGTAAATAAACAAAGCGGTTCACTGTCAAAGTCTCTACCTCTTCTTTCACCGTCCTTCGCCTTCCACGGGAGATAATATTTCATTGAGTACCTTTGACATTAGACGTTAACCACGACCTTCCCAACGATAATAGGCTTCATTAACTAGATGTTGGTTCCTGTCAGGCACAACGACTGGAAGCACTTTAGGGACAAAGAGGTAAAGAGAGAGAGTTTGACAGAAGAGAGGGTTCTATATTTTGCATCTCTATAAACTGCAAATGGCTTGTATGTATCTAGTACAATAAAGTGTGACAGTCTCACGTATACCTAAGATTTTTTGAAATAATAAAAAGCAGCAGAAAGACAGGGATGACTTGTTCCTTTCAGGTGCAGACGTTGACATGGAGATCCTCTGGAAGTGTATCAGTAAAGGTTCCCTATTACCTTTAAGCATCCCATCCATAAAGAACATACAAAATATTTTGTTTTAATCATGTTTTAATTAAGTATATATCAATCTCAAATTTTAGACATTGATATATTAGAGTGATATCTCTTCACCCAACCGGCTTAAACGGTAACTACATTTTTTTTTGTCTGTACCCGTGGATTTCGACATGTCTGGTGAATACTAAGTTCTGCTAATCTGTGTTTTATTAATTAATTTATTTTTTGCTGCGCTACATCGTCTGCCGCTGTTCTAGACAATTTCTCTGCGTCTGTGTGCCTTTTACTGATTAACTAACGGTCTCGTGCACTTTATTTGTGCTTTATTAACTATTTTTCTGGACACTCTCCACTTCTTGCAGTTGTGCTTTTGTTCTCTGGAAGTTATTTTCTTGCCACATTTTTTACCGCTGCTTAAGATTGTGGAGCTACAATTGTCATCAGTCGTACACTGAGTGTGTGATCTTTGTTGTTTACAACACTACCTCCTGCTTCCACTATGTTGATGCGAACTCCTTTAAAAGTAATCTCTGTTCGCCGTAAAATGGGAAAATTTTGTGAGTTGTTTTGTAAAGAGCTTGAGGGTCATCTTGATAAAGGAACAGGAAATATAGAAATCAACCTTCCAGTTACGAACGTTAGAAAGATGAAACACATTAGAAATTAGGAACTCTCTGTAGTTTGACAAGACAGGAAGAAATGTCAAGATTTCTGTACAAAATGTCCGTTGGTGACGAGATTGAAATTTTGACTGCCTCATCTTTAACACAAGGAGGTGAAACATTGTTCATCTGGTCATGTTCAGTACAGAATTCTGTTTAAACTTCTGTTTAAGTTTAAACTTGCTCAAAGAAACACCTGATGCATGTATACAATCATGACGTCAACAGTAGTCACAGCGTCAACACTTGTCGACTGCAAAAATAACGTCATCACCAGCGCAGTCCTAAAGTCAACATTAGTACAGTCACAACGTCATCACCCGTGCAGTCACGACGTCATCACCAGTGCAGTCACGACGTCATCACTAGCTTAGTCACAAAGCTAACAGCGCGTCTCCTAAGAGTCAATCAAGCAGTGTACTCATTGACCTGTCACTGTGTCTTCTGGCGAGGCGCTGTAAGGCAGGCCACCCCGCGGATGGTTCTGTGAAACACGGATCTAAAACGGGAGGAGCAATGGTAATAAAAGAAAATGTGAAACGATTTACTTATGTGAGAAATCGACACTAAAGTCTTTGCTACTCTTTGTCGCACTTCAACACATATCGTCCTGATCATACAGCTTTCAAAGAAATAAGTTAAATAAAAGGCGGCCAGGGGGGTCATAACCAAGATATAGAAGCAAGTAGAAAGCATGAGCATTGTGGTCAGCGACCTCTGTGGGATGGGGAAGCTGGAAGAAGTGTTCTTCCCTCGCCACCTCATCGCGGATTTGAGCTTGAAAGCTGTTATCGTCGCTGAGGTACACATTGTTAGATACATAACCAGTGGTACTACTGTCTGTAAAATGTTGTACATAACCTTAAGAATTTGAGGGATATCTTGTTGAAAATTGTTTGGGGGCGTCATGTTCCACTGAAAGCTCCCAACTTCAGTCTCTTGAACTACACGAAAAGAAACATGTACAGTGTAACAGCCAAAGAGAATATTAACCGCCAAAGAGAATAAAAAAGGAAGACCAGAACTTTACCCAAGGTTCGGGTGCGAATGAGATTTGAAGCCTGTAGTGGGTAGGTCACACACAGACATCTCTCGACTGCGATAATCGTATTAATGGCCCTGGACATCAGAGTCAATCCAAACAGGACGGGACCCCAGTAAATGAAATATTTGGAATGGTATTCCTCACCGAGTGCCTCGCTATGAAAGAGAATTAATTGAGTTACAAACTGCGCAGCGAATGAACTCGTCAAATAAAAGCAGTCGACGAGGGAAAGAGAGAAGAGGCACATGTTCATGCGGTCATGAAGGCCTTGTTTCCAGAAGACCAGACAGCTGAGGACGTTTGTTGGGATTCCCAACAGACACAGCAACGTTTCTCCAGCATCTGTTACTATCTCCACCACATCAACAACATTGCTACTGTTGGCATTGTACAAGCCTGTCCTGGTACCTGACGATGTCTTCGGGTCACTGACGGTCGTAATGTTGTTTAAGTTATTCATTCAGAAAAGGGATTTTCTCCAATGACTCCAATTGTAACAAGCATGAAGAATGGCATGGTCCTCTATGAATTACTTGTGTGCTCCTAGCTTACTAATGAACGAGGCTTTATACGTGAGTATATTATTTTATTTACATAAATCATACATGAAAATATCAATGGACATTAAACAAAACGATTTCTTGAGCACTGTACAAGCATCAGCCACGCCCCAGCCACGTAAAATATTTGAAGCAAACATAATACGGTTTGAAAACAAGAAGAGATTTCAATCAACCAAAGCTAAACACGTCTATAATTAGGCTTTGAAGCTCTGAACAATCAATGTGTCATGTGCAGGTAAACTGATGTACCGGACTGAGGGATACGAACGTGCGCGATCAGATTTTCATGAGTTTATTATTTGCCGATGTAATTTTCCTGTGTACGCTGGCACAAACGAAAATATTCTAATATTCTATGGCCACATTCATGTATTTGGTTATGCGGCTGTGCTTATATATTTGCGTGTATTTTGTGTTAACATTTTATAAGAGCTTTCGAAATTAGTTGTTGACCTCTTACACAACGAGCAAACAGGTACAAGTATAACAGAAAAGATTATTTACGTGTTCACTTTCATTGTGCTTATTTCAGTGAGTGCACTGTTCACATCGGCATTAGACCATTCCAGTCATGACTATGTCATGTACAGAGACCTTCAACCCGGAATCGTGAACTTGGAACACAGGATGCGGACCGATGTAGACAAGACTGCCAATGACTAGATGACTTAAATTTGTTTAATTTCTAGGAGGCAGGTAACACTAGGTACTTAAGATCCTGATCATAGACTGATTGTAATATCTAATAGCTTGTTCTACTAAGTGAAACTGCTCATATACTATTTTTTTTAAATGTTATTCAGGCAGTATTTTATGGAAATCCAAAATTTTTTAAGACAAATGTACAACTAAGTAGCTGCCTTTTTTCAACGGGTCAAATGATAAAAAAAAAGCAATCAGATACCTCAAACAATGATATTAGGAGAATCAAATCAACAAACTCAAATAAATGCGCCTTTACTCCTTGCTTTAAAAACACGATAATCTACCTAACATTAAACTATCTTTGCAGTAGGCTGCCAAATGAAGCACAAGGAATTAGATATTCCACCTAGATTAGTGTAAACATCGTAGATTGATGTAGATATAGGACAAGATTTATTGAGTTTTACACGATTGGTATGGCAAGAACCAAGGCTGCTAAGAGGCAGGTATGTGATGTGAGACAGCAATATTGCTGGAAGCCATTGGTCTGTTACAGACGTAGCACTGATTATAATGGGCATGTGAGTACCATGAACATCACGATTTCTGACTAATCAAATTTGCTTGCTTCATCCCTTACAACCAAGATTGTCTTTCAAACTCACTCAGTACAAACTTTGTGAAACTCTACAAGTGAAGAATCTTACAAAGGTAAGGATTTCCAGGGACAAACTATGCTCTAATTACTGTCCTTAGTCTTGAAGCAACAAAGCAACAGAGGCATTGACTTTGACATTTAACCCCATACAAGGCAGTTAACTAACAATTCGCTAAATGGAAAGAACACTCAAAAGCATTTCAAACAGAAAGACAAAGGACGTGTCCCTTAAGGTCTTTGACAGGAAAAGAGTGTAAAAAATGCTATGAGGTATTCAATGAAAAATTCAAAAAGAGTACTGAACAGTTGCTTCTCGTGCTAGGCAGCTTAACGTTTCCATCTTTCTTGAAGAAGTAGATCAGTAAAAAAATGTAGTCATCTTACAGACATGTGAAAACCAGGAATCAGCATCGTCATAACAATGTTCAATGCGATTCAAAAAAACAAAGAAATGACCTAAATCACGACATTAGTTTATGAATTATAGTAGTATCAGTTTCATAAGACATCCAATTAAACATATTTAATATCACACTGAACAGACTGAGGCAAAATTTTAGTAGAAAATATTATTGCATAGAAACAGACAGAGTGAGTAACAGGCTGCAACAGATTCTTAGTTTCAGAAAAATAGTCAAGAAATGTGTCTTTTGTACCAGTAAGATGTTTCCATGTATGTATTCATAAGATATTGGTATTTGTAAGAGTGAGACATTCAACTTACGTGTACATTCATAATAATGTACCCTGATCAACCCCCCAAAAAAACTCTCATCAGAGTCAATCATTGTCTATGACGACATTAGAGCTCTTATACTGTTGGGAAGAACAAACGAGTTAGGTAAATCTGTTTATTTTCCGCTTATGTGCTCTATGCATTCCTGGTAAATAAAATCATAGCACATGGTAGAAGAACTTGATTGTTCACATTGCATTCGTAGCTGAACAAATACCAGCTTTCGATTTGACAGTAGTAAAGATCTCTATCTGGCAACACTCACAAAATACAACTTTAGGTTACTAATAAGAAAGTCATGGGGTCATGTGGAGATCAAGGTGGAAGAGAATAAGTTTCTGTTAACAACACACATCAGCATGGACATCAGAGAAAAGAATGAAAGGCTACAAATTGTAAACGGCTTCAGATGCTTGTGATAAAGAAAACATGTTTTCCGTAATATCGCAGTTATAAACAGGCTCACTACAAAATCAGGCATTCACGCCGTCCATTGCATTATATAGACCCTAACAGGAGACATGCGAAAAACAATAGTTGATGAAGACAGGAGGATTGGTCTTATAGCCCACGAAGACCATGTTGCCAGTCAGGATGTCCAAAGAAAAATTGTCGGACGGGCCTACATGGAAAAAACTGCCGATACTGCAACTGACGACTACGACGACGACATAATGATAATGATGATGATAATTTTTCTGCACGCACGAATACCATATTCTTGATTGGGGTCCTGATACTTCACGAGCTCCATGTCCTCCCTAGCTTCTATTAAACATGGCTCGACAATAAAGTCAAACGTTCTAAAGTCGCAAATACAGTCTGAAAGATTCGCAGTTAGAAGAAAACAAGCTTGTCTGCCATGTTTCTGATATTTCACTGTATTGCTCCGTGTTTTCCAATTTTCATAACTTTAATCGAACAAACGGTTCAGCGTATTTTATCACAGTTTGCTTGCAAACCCGCAAAGTCTCCAGAATATTTCCTTAGAAACGAATAGCTGCAACCACCATAGTAGTTACTAGGTTGGATTGTGAAAAACTCGATCATTTAAATAACACGCCTGGGAGCACACTCTTCTTTGTAGAATTGTTTCAAAAGTTACTCAAGGTAAAGATTTATTTATTGGGCTTTCTAACAACCGCAGAATAGCATACACGGATATCACAATGATATATATCTATCATACACTTACTTGCAGCCACAAGCAAAATATAGATCACAATGAGGAAGAAAGAACTGATGAGGATTCTGTTTACTCGTCACGAAGGTTGAGAAAGTGGGTCACACAACGGTTTCCAGCATCGATTTCAACTGATCGAAACCCTTCCAATCATACATTGGACACAAGAAACCATTCAGAAAAGACAAATTAACCATAATGCAGGTGTATACAGTTTCGCATTTAAACGATCAGGATTTTAATCTGAGACTATCTAAGATTTGTGAAAGATATCAAGTTTTAATGTCCTCTTCAAATCACGTGATTTAGAGTTAGGTTTACAGTGTAAATTGTAGTTGCCATTTCTTTCATAAGAACCATCGTGTAAAACTTTTGATAACAGCTGAAGACCTTGCAGAAGGATCTGAATGTTACCAGAAAACGTGAAAGGTGATTAATTTAATTTAAGATCGTACTAATCAATCTGGTGACGGACAGCTTATGTCTCCGGAGAATGTTCAAATATTCATGAAGCACAGAGCGGAAGCGAGATGACTGTGCAAAATAGACAAACACATTGACTGCATCGTTGATAAGCGAGATGCGGTCTGCAATGACCAGGACACCGTTGTATAGCAAATAGTACCGACCATAGGTGAGAAGTCTGGGACAACAAGTCGAGTGATGATAGCAGCGACGTAGGGCGTCATGGTAACGATGTACAGACTGGAGACGAGGACAAGCATCTTGGTGGCACCTGCATCATGGTCTCGGACCCGCAGTTTGAGGAACTTGTTTTCTCTCGCCATCTTCTGGCTGAAGTCAGCTTCACAACTGTCATGACTGTCGCTGCAATTACTATGACAAAGTTAATGACAGGAAGTAAGATGCCTAAAAACGTGTTTGAAATCGCATCCAAAATGTTCGAATATTTCAAACCTATTTCAGTCTGTACAATTTTCCATTCAAAGCTGTTGGTAGCATTGACGTACAGTTTGGCAACTGTAAATTTTAAAGGAAACACAATGTGGCATAGTTGTAAGAAGACGAAAGATGCCGCCATCATGGCCGCCATGGTGCGGGTACGAACGAGGTGAGCGACACGGAGAGGCAGGACGACACACAGACAACGGTCCACGGCGATGATCATACCGAAAACATCAGAAGTCGTTCTCAGCCCATATGTCATTCCCAGAGTGCAAGCCAATGATTTCATCATAAATTCCTCCCCAAAGGGTTTATTGAAAAAGTCAATAAAAACCTTCACAGTGGGGCTAACAAAAGTATTTATGAACAAAAATAAGTCTACTAATGCCAGCGCCCATAAACCCAGGTTTACCCGGTCTTGTAAACCTTGTCTCCAGAATACCAGACAGCTGACGACATTGGTGGAATACCTATTAGACTCATTGCTATGGAAACGTAGTCAATGAATATTGCATGTATCATCTTGAACTCAGAGTAAGGCACGGCATTATTCGGTGTATCCCAAAATTTGCCTGATGTGTTCAAATCGTGTGACGAACTATTTACATTCATTATGATGAAAAAACTACACGCTGATAGACTGCCTCGAAAATGACAGCAAAAAAAACTTTAACACGTCCGTCCACGTCTCTCGTGTCTATGTTTTATACTTCAAAACTTTATTTTTTTAAAATCATTCAAAATTATTTCATGGATCTTAGTAAAATAAAAATTAAAAAACCCTTTCACTGAAAATAGCAACCGATCTATTATTTGATATTTTAGGATTTTATTTACAAAAAGCAATTAACGAGACGTTTGTTTTAAATCACAGAAATAACATATTTTTCGTAATTGGCAGAGACAACCAAATTTTATTTCTTTCATTTACATTCCCAGAAGCCTTGTTTGTGTTCAGGCATTGTGCAGCAGAATATTTACATTTCCTTCTTCTTGATCGAGAGGAAAAGTAATTTACCAGCTTAATGCTCTCTCTTCTGTGTTGACGAAGACGAGTGGTTAATAATCTAACTTCACAAACACGCACGCACAAACAAATATTGCAATGAGTTCTTTGTTTTTATTTGTTGTCTCTTTCTTAAGAACAACAGACTTTCTTCTGTGTTGAATGTTTGACTCGTTTGAGCGTTTTATGGTATTAATATTAGTTTTAATAATACACTTAATTATATTAAGAGTAGGCTACCATTATTGTAAATATCGGTATAGAATCAGGCACAATAATCGCGGTTTAATGTTTACAAAAATATATTCCACATGCCTATGGATTTATTTAATTTCTCTCAACGCATTTGTAAGTTGCCCCTATTATCTCATCATACATACATTATTTTTAATTACACTGGCAGCACAAAGTATGAGACAGAAAACCCGCATTTAATTGGTCTTGAACTTCTAGAAACTTCTCACATTGTAAGATATCCAGACTAGTGCAGTCTTTCAAAGTCATTTTGAAGGAAGGTCGGTAGTTCATTGTTTCTTGCTTATCATCCACCTACTTTGTACAACACAGAGTCGTGAATTAAGGACAAGGAAGATTTTGAGACTCTGCTAACCCTGACACTAACCCTAAAGTTACCACGTAAACATTTACTGAGGTACGGAGTTGATGTATGAGATATGGTTAAAGGATCTGCTTTTCAAAACTAGAAGACAAAGTGATGGAAACCTATGTGTAAAACTAAACAAACAACGAAAAACACAAATAAAGCGTTTAAGATGGTTAAATTTCCTTTTCATTAATTCTCCAAATGTTCTTTTAAAAACGAGTCTTGAATTTCTTTGTACAAATTTTCTATCATAATTACAAAAAAAACTTACCTTCCAACTTCAATGTTTTCCAACATTTGAATGTTTATTTGCCTTTTTGACAACCACGCGATGACCACACCACCATCAAGCAACATCCTGGCAAAGTTTTCATCATTATCTGTCTCTCCATTTGTCCTCATTGTTCTTCGAATACAAAACTTTACTGTATTAATAATTTGTTCAAGCTTTATTGGACTCTTTTGCTTTGGTTATGAACAGAAATCACAACATAAGCAGTGTACAGCCAATATTATTGCCAGACAGCTAATCCGAGTGGAAGGCGCACACTGTAGCTGGCAGGCGGTTCAATTCCCGTCTTGCGCAGCGCAGTTGACAAGCTGTTTAATGGGTATCTGGCCTGTTAAAGAGACGGGGAGATGGCAGCATAGATGGTCTCCACCCTCACAAAGATAACCCCGAGATAAGTTTAAGTCCTAGCACCTAATGACCTAAAAGTCAGGATACCAACTTCACTTAATATACCTTTATGACCAGTTTAGTTGAAATCCTGAAAGTAATTGTAAAAATCAGCTATAGAATGAATCAAATTATAATTAAGCCATGTTGTGCTGCTTTATTTTTGTCTCCTATTTGGTGACGATATCCATAAAGAGTCTCACTTTTAGTAGACTCTCTCAACACTGAATGACGATACCCCAGTACATCTCACTGAACAATCTAGACTACCTTAACTCAGAATGGGACGGGGCTATGGGTTCCTATTTACGACCGTTACATGTTATTGATTGTGTACTATAGCTACAGTTTTGCTTGGCCATTGTGTTTCCGAGCTTGTACCCTCCTCTTACTTCCGGCTTCATGTAGCAAACAGTCTAAATAGCAGAAAACATTATGTAGATACTCCATAATCAGTTATTTATAAATTTCTTAATTATATACCTATTGGTTGATGTGTGGATGGATAGGTGTATCGATTGTCAGCGAGTTGTACCCGCTAGACAGACCCGGATGAAAGACAAAGCAATATCTTAAGAAGAATGCTTTTTAGTAACAAAGACTAACATCAACGAGTTTGACGTTATAGTCATCGACTGTAATGATTGATGATCACGTGCTTCGTGAGCCGCCATTGTGTAAAACCCACAAACTGCTCTTATGCTGCTGAACTATGACCTTATTTTCTAGATCTTATGACCGTGTTAGAACAGACACACAGACGGCTGTATCGGTCAGTATCGGTGGTTTACCCTGATTTACTATCATGTTACTTTACCCGTATGTTTGTAATCTTACTGTTGCTGCTCCAGAGATTTTACAATGCATTATCTCTTACTGGGCTTATGCTTCTGTCTGTACTACTTTATCATCATCATCAACAACATCCCCCTCCTCCTGCTCCTCTGATCATCTGTTCAGACCTTGTCCTGGGTGTTGGGTTCTTTTGCTCCATGTGACACATGTTTCAAGGGTGTGCTACTTGGTCTCATATTGTAGCTTTATTTTCTGGATTAACTCACAAAACCAACTCCCCCGCTCCTTCCTCCTTTTATTTTTTGTCCTTCGTCTTCTCTGGAAAGATGGTTTTCAAAATGGCCGCAGGAAGAACCGAACACCCCGACAAAACGTAACACATCAAGCATTCAAACCTTAACGAACTTGACACTTAAGTTAGCAAACTTTCAGAACTTATCCTGAATAACAAGTTTTAGATAAAACGAAGGAATATTTTGAACAACAAAAAGCTCACATTTACGCAAGAGAACTGTGGGACTACATAATATTCGCAGTGCAATTTCGGGAAAGGGAAGAAACTGGCTCTAATAGGACTCTTGACCCGGAGTCAGAGTTAGCTCCCTGATTCCTTTATGCACCTGAGCTTTTTTTTTTTGTTTGTTTGTTTTTTTTTTTGTTTGTTTTTTTTTTGTTTTTTTTTTTTTTTTGGTTGTTTTTTGTTTTGTTTTTTGTTGTTGTTTTTTTATAGAGGCAATCAAAGACACAAATATCTGCTAGACTCGGAAAGACACAACTAAGCAGAATTTGTCCGCAATCATTTTCATTGTCAGATTGTGAAAAAAATTTTTTGCGGGACAATTTGCAAGAAGTTTAATGCCCTGAGCTAAAAATTCGCATTCTGACGAAAGACATGTTTGACTAACAACAGAGAAATTTAGAAAAACTTTCCAACAATCGAGCAGAAGTGACAACAGTCCAATGTAAGTAAACATAGTTGCATTGTTTTTCAACGTGGCTTTCTGTGACCTGTCATGATTTCATTACCATAATTTACTGTGACCTGTCATAATGTTAAGATTAGAACTTTCTCTCAGCTCTCCTCAGTTAGACCCAGACACAAATGCTGACAACTAAACACACCTCATTGTCAGGATACACACTGACATCTGCAGCTAACACTACAAATTAAAGCGACTTCGTTTGCCCTCTCCGCGTTAAATATAACAACTTATGGCGCAAATAGATGCAATCGTATACGCTAACATTTATTTCTATAAAACTAACGAAAAGGTAAAATTTGGTTCGGAATTGCCTTCCTGACAATAATAAGCTATACACTGTTATTTCAAATAACAAAGATCACATTCAGGACCGGTTGTTGTAATGTGCCTACTGAAGGATAGAAAAACACTTTACACGATTGTAGCCAGCCTTGGTTTGGCTAACCACCGTGCTTTTAGACAGACTGGCCAGAGCTAAATGATTCTAAAAGGGTAGAGCTCGCACTTCTGGGGCATAATATGCTGATCGGTTGTCATGAAAGATATTGAAAGTGTTAAGACCAGTTCTGTAAAGTCTCTCTTTTCAACCTGATTTTTAGAATGTAAGAATTAAGAATATAAGCTATGTGAATATATATATATATATCAGTTATGTGAGAGCGTATGAGAGCTATGTGAAAATGTATGTGAACTATATGAAATTTTCTTCTCCTACCAAGACATCGTATTACGTAGAGTCATAAGCCATCATAATAATTGTTATTTTTAATAACATTGTCAAATCCTCCAGTACCTTAAATGGTCTTCATAATGACAATTCTTTAGTCTTCGATCACTGTGGAAGGTGTAGAGTGTTTTCTTTGTTTACACCTCAGAACTGTTAGAAGTTCCTGGCGAAAGCGAGACGAATATGCAAAATACACGAAAACATTGATGGCATCGTTGGTAACTGAGACTTGGTCTGCGATGGCAATCACAGCGCTGTACAGAGCATAGGACCGATTATAGGGCGAAAACTCGTGGACAGCGAGTCGAGTGATGATTGCAGCGACGTAGGGCGCCATGCTGACGATGTAGAGACTGGAGACGAGGACAAGCATCTTGGTGGCACCTGCCTGACGGTCTCGGGACCCGCTGCTTGTAGAACTCATTTTCTCTCGCCTTCTTGTTGCTGATCTCAGTTTTACCACAGTAATGGCCGTCGCTGTTGACACTACGACGAAGTTAATTATCGGGAGAGAGATACTTAACACAGTGTTGAACATGGTGTCTAAGATGTTTGCATATTTTAAGCCGATATCAGTTTGTACAAGCTTCCACTCAAAACTCTCAGTAGAGTTAACGTAAATTTTTGTAACTGTAACTTTCAGCGTCAGACTACTGTAACACAGCTGTAACAAAACGAAAGATGTCGCCATGATGGCCGCCATGGTGCGCGTGCGAATGAGGTGAGTGACGTGAAGAGGTAGAAGGACGCACAGGCAACGGTCCACAGCGAGGATCATGCTGATGACGTCAGACATCGCTCTCAGCCCGTACGTCACGCCGAGAGTGTACGCCATCGACGTCATCAGAAACTCTTCGCCTAACAGCTGGTCGAACGAGCTGATGAGAACGTGCGCAGTAGGAGTGATGAAAATGCAGAGGAAAACAGAGAAATCCACGATGGACAGCGTGAATAAACACAGGTTGACGCGGTCTCGCAGTCCCTGTCGCCAGAATACCACACAGCTGACGATATTGCTCGGTATACCTACAAGACTGATGATAACGGACACGTAGTCAGTGAAGATTGTGTCTATCAGCTTGAAGACAGACATAGCATCCGTAGTATCCGTTGTGTCCCATCCTTTGCCTGAGACAGTCGAGAGGTCAAACTGACTGGTTGTAGCCATTAAAACGAGAACTGAACACTGACGATGTGATGTCAGTCAAAAACATTTTACTGTAGTATGTTTTGGTGTTTTATCTCCATGCTTTAAACCGAGGCTCATTTTTTAAAAAAATAATTACTTATAGAAGAACAAAGCCTAATTAATCGACTGTAAATTTTAAATTTTTGAAACAAATATTAAAAAGTATTTGTCTTTAAAGAAATATATTATTTTACTACTCAAAATTTTTTTTAAGTACCAGTAGTAATATCCTCGAACAAAGAGAGAGATAGAAAATGTTTGTGTCTCTGTGTTTTTGAGTGTGTAGTAGGTAATAATAAAAAAATATACGTTAAAATCAAGATTCGTGCAAAAAAGTCATTTACAATTTTTCAAGCGGACATCGTTGTTTTATCTAATCAGAGCTCCAGAACATCATTATGCTTCAATCGATGTACATCGTGACAAGATTTTTCTTGTATTTACTTTTTCTTTATCATACGCTGACAAAAACAAATTTCTTGTTAAACATCGCGTGAGACAAAGTACACAACATCCCGCCCTTATCCATTCTTCAGCTTCCTTCCTTTGGTTTGTTTTTAATTTATCTCCGCTTTCTTTCTCTGTGCGCACTTGTGTGCGTGAGTTTTTAAATTTGTGTGCATACATATAAACACTATAAGTAGTTTATTCTCATCACTGTTAGAATAAAAACACTCAAAGGATGCACAGGGAGCGAACTTATTTTTCTTGTTAGATGCCTGATGAGTTCTTCCTCTGACTGACATTTGTTTTTGATAATACACATTTGTTTGGATATCGTAAGCTGCGTTCTATATCTTCACCTGTACAAACTGTCATTAAATAGTTTGAAAAACACAGTCACTGCTCAAAATAATTCTGCTCGAATTCTGCTACAACCCCGAAGTTTGTTTTTAATAATTCAGAGGAAAATGTAACAAGAAACGGAAAAGATGAGTAAATAACGGGTGACGTGTACAAGTGTGTAAGTGTGGTTGTCGGTGTGTACATCGGCACCCGAGTGTCGTGGTGGTGGCTTTTTCTTTGATGTAGCGCAGTGTTCTCGGGTGTTCTACTAGCATAAAATGCGACAGGTAGTGCTGAGTCTAGTGTGTCTTTTGTTCTTTAGTACTCTCCTCCCTGGCCAAGTCGGTAAACTGGTGGTTTTCCTCGGTGTTGTGTTCATTCATGACCAGACTTGTTACAACAGTGTAATGCATTCACTTTAAAAAACTGTTGAGGTGGGTTTGTGTATTTATTAATCTTTCAAGTCTGTAGGTTTTTGCCTGAAAGTAAATTATTAATATGGTAATATTTAATTAAAAGTATCGCATATTTTAAGCTGAATTATTGCAAGATTTTATGTTCTATTTTTATGTCAAGGTTTTAGTCTTTGTTTCATTTGTGTTCTTCTAATATTGTTGTGCTGGGCTACATCAGAACAACTGCTGAGGAACTGATAGCAGAAAAACACACGGGCTTTAGTCGAGGAAGAAAAGCTGTTGAACAGATTTTACACTCTCACATCCTGATAGAGAAACATCTTCAGCATCAGCGGACCAATACCACAACGTGGTAAACTTTTTAAAAAAATCCTTGTAATATATTCAGGCAGAGAGACTGTGACATGTGATACAAACTTCAACATTGAGTTTCCTCCACGTCGTCGAAGCGCTGTATAAGAGTTCAGTGATGTCAGTGCTGCTGGATAAACATATTTTTAATTTTTAAGAACATCATGTGTGAAACCTTCCACAGCCATTCCACTTCCATCTCCGTTGACTTCAAACCAACGCTTTGTAGACGACATCGACTTGATAGAACGAAGCAACAGACAGCTACAAGACTTTACCACCAGACTGACAGACGACTACAAGACTTTACCACCAGACTGACAGACAGCTACAAGACTTTACCACCAGACTGACAGACGACTACAAGACTTTACCACCAGACTGACAGACGACTACAAGACTCTACCACCAGACGGACAGACAACTCAGATGTGATCTCATATGGATGGAGACCAGGACTGACGAGAGTAATTCGAGGACACTGGCGAAGGCAGAAAAGAGAATACAGCTTGAAAAGGTCAAAGCTTTACCTACATGGGAGCTACCCTCTTTATGGATGGATTTCCTGACAGTGATGTTATTCTTATTTATCTAATCAACAGTACAAGCGATGTAAATTCACAAAAACATATAAGTAAATTAGATTTCATTCACGCCTTGCCGAAGACCAAAACGCACATAAGTACAGAGAAACATGAACACGCACTATGATTTGTAGAAATTAACTTTTTTTTAATAATCGTCAACTATTGACAATAACAGTAGCTCAGTCAAGAATGAAAGAAAATCATGCAAAAGAGATTATTTGATACAACACCAGGTCGAATGCTTCCTGCCTCTAATTGGGTAAGTACATGTGATTTCTTCGTCCTGACGATCAACGTATTTTTCGATCGCTTGTCAGTTGTGTACCAGGGCCCGTGTGTGACAATATTCTTCTCACTCTGTTACACATGCGCACGCCATCTTCAAATTTGACTTTTCATGGAGTCCAGTAAAATAAAGTACTTCAAATAGCTTATAACTGTCTATGGGTCTTCTATTTGTTTCTTAGTATTCATGCTTTGCTTTTAATTAGTTTCTGCTGTTGCTCTGAAAAGATTGTGAGCAATAATAATAAAAATTGCAAAATTTGTAAAATGCGTACTACACCCTCCTAAGCAGCATGCTCTGAACTCCTAAGAACAAGGACGTCCATCAAGGGTGCTCCCTGTCGCCTATACATTTTTCAGGAGAACATTATTCATAAACACTCCACAACCATTACACTTTCATATCCATCGAGGATAGTTGCAACCTACGCTTTGCAGACGACATCCACCTGACAACACGCACTGACAGACAACTGCAAGACTTGACCAACAGACTGACAGACAGCTCGAAGGTAGAAACAATGAGGACCAGCACCGAGAACAGAAATTCGTGGCCATCGGCGATGGCAAAGCAGAAAATATGTTTCAAAAAAAGGAAAAAGCTTTAAGCAGCTTTCAAGAAAATATTTCCTAACAGTCATGTCCTTATTTATCTAATCAACACAACAAACAATGTAAAGTCTCTAAAGTATGAAATTAAATCAAAAATCATTAGTCTTTGCCGAAGACCACACTTATATAAAATATATGCGTACACTCGGCAGGCGTGATAATTGTGTAATTATCTAATCATTTACATGTAAAGACTTACAGTAATTGTGTTGAAGAAAAGCCAAAGTGTCTCTTTAATTACTGAAGTGGGAAAATATTTACGTTTTCGTCTTCAAGTTGAAAATTTTTAGCTTGTTTCGATGGTTTGAAAACAATTGCTTCCGAGTAACAAGCTTAATTGTTTCTAGAAAGTTTTGTTTTCTTATAGAGAAGAAACGCTTCTTCGTGTTAAAGGATGCATGCAGGTGTCCCGTTTTATTGTCTTTCTGGGCTTACTACAAAATAATAAACAACAAATTACAGATCTAATAAACTTTAATTTAATCAGATTTAATTCAAGACATAACGTGAATAAAAGGAAAATTGGACAATATTTTTTTTTAATTATCAGCTTAGGAACTTTTCGTTTTAAGTCTATCTTACATGCTTTAAAACCCTTGCGCAGGGAAGTTGTAATTTTGAAGTCGTTAGATTTTTTTTCAAACTAAAATTATTTTTTGACTTTAGAAATAGAAGGAATGAGAGTTCATTTTTAAATGTTTTATTCAGTATAAATAAAATGAGAAGTGTAGTGCCTACAAGTAATGTTTAGTTTACAGCACAGACGAAAGACATTGTCTTGGGACTCATACCTTGAAGATGATCGGGTTCAGGGATCAGAATTCTTCTCAACTACTCACAGTACCGTCCTTAAGGTCCCCACTGTTTATAATTTCATCATGAGTTGAATTATCGTCCTCACCAGTGGTAAATCTCTTGTACACACCAATCTGTAGTCGGTGTACCGATCGGCCCAAGTATCTGAAGCAGAGTAAAAACTCTCTTGTTACCATTGACATGAGAAGTGTTCAGCCATCGATACACACGTATTCTCCAGGAGTACTTAGCTAAGAGATTTCTTGAAGTTTCCACATTTTACTGTACATCCCGATTGCGCAAAAATAAATCAACAAACTAGCTGATTTCCTAAGCTCACAGATCACTCATACAGGACACATCACGCTTCTGAAAATTATTTCAGTTTGCTACCGCCATTCATGACGACTTTCATCAATGTGACATCACCCGGCCTAACGACAGGGACTACACAACATGGATTCACAGGACTGGACATTCACACGTTGATAAATATTGTGATAGACGTCGTCCTTCCGTCACTAATGTGTCTCATAGGTATCCCAGCAAATGTCATCAACTGTCTGGTGTTCTGGAGTCAGGGTCTGCGCGATCGGATGAACCTCTGTCTCTTCACACTGGCACTAGTAGACTGCGCCTACATGGTCGGCATCTTCACGATACTTCCGTTATCTTATTTTCTTGAGTGTGGAAACGAGTCGATCTTTAAGATATTTTACAAACAGGCGTTCATCTCTGTGGCAGGCATCACTTATGGCCTTCGATTAACGTCCTCCTTCATCACCATGGTGATTGCAGTGGAACGGTGTGTCTGTGTAATGTTTCCTCTTCGAGCTTCAACACTGATAAGCACGCGCACCATGGGCACACTGATTGCTTTGACTTTCATAGGTCCTCAGCTTGGCCACGTGACATTTCCCCTGTCATATTACGGGGATGTGATTATCATTAATGGAAAGAGGAGTAGAGTAGTTTTACAGAGTCAGTTTTTTAGAGACAATACGCGGATTATTTTAATTTTTACAAACATTTTTTTGGGATTTGCTTTACCTATAGCCATATTTATAATTGTTACAACGACAACTGCAGTCACTGTAATTAAACTGAAAAGCGCCTCAAGGTGGCGCCAGACGTCGAGTTCTGTTGACAGCGAGAGTTGCCGGCGTGAGAGGGCGCTGACGGTGATGTTAGTCATCGCGGCCTGCATCTACATCGGAACTATGCTGCCATTTGTTGCTCGCCAAACATTTGTCTTGGCCTTCAGCGATCTTGCTAACTCTTTGCTTCAGAGTTACGTTTTCCTTGCTTTAACTGGCCTTGTGAACTTGATTCCAGGAATAAACAGCTGCGTTCCCTTCTTTATATATTTTTCTCGTTCTTCTCGGTTCAAGAAACATTTCCAACAAATCTTTAGCCTTTCTCGCACGAAAGATAAACCCCAATAACTTCCATCCCAGTTTATTATTAAAGTCAATTGTGGCCTTTGTGGAAATTGTATAATTTGTTCCAGTGTCTAATGTGATATTGCATTAGAAAATTTGATTGAAACGATAGATCTGTATCTTGTTAGTTTAGTGTGTGTGTATGACTTAAATAAATAGTAAACAGGGTGCGGCTGCACTGCTCGTGCGTAAAGCATTAGTCTGGACTTAGTAAGGGTATAGTACCCGACTAACTTTACGACCGTTGCATTGCTCCCGACTAAGCGAAGTGTAGTCCGGAGCTAGGGCGTAACTTTAGTCTACCCAGGGGGTAGGCGTACAACAGACTAGCAAGTGACTAACTTATGAGTGTCCACAGCAACTCAGTTTTCGTTTATGAGTTTTGGAGAAAAAGCATAGGACGACGATGGGAATTTTTTTTTTTTTCGAGGTAGATGAAAATTTTCAAAATGGCTCTTAAACTTGCTAATCATTATCGTGAACTACAACTAAATACGGCGAAATCGAGCCTTCGGAGTCATGTTTTGGATTCTATTCTTCGGAGATGTTTTCAAATAGTTGCAGGAGATACGATCAACATGCATAAGTCGACAGGTTCTCGAACAATCCGCCCTGTTTCTAAGGCTCTTGCAAATCGACTAAATAGTAAAATACATAGCCAGTGAGATGCAAAAGC
Organism: Pomacea canaliculata; assembly: GCF_003073045.1. Lineage (NCBI taxonomy): Eukaryota > Metazoa > Mollusca > Gastropoda > Architaenioglossa > Ampullariidae > Pomacea > Pomacea canaliculata. The sequence goes on along the minus strand of NC_037595.1, from coordinate 23,313,085 downwards.
AGAAATCCTTATTTTACGCAATCGCAGGATTTCCAAGCGTGTTTGGATGCGTGAAAATGGCCCCTATATAAAAATTAAGGGACCATCTGAGCATGAAAATGAATTTATTAAAAAATAGGTTATCATTCAATTAATGTACAGCTAGTTTGTTATAGTGGCATACATAGAATCAACTGTAGTGTTGAGTATTCTGGAAGTACTCATGACTCCAGGATTTTGACTGAGTCAAAGTGTACCGATATTATGAAGTACATCCCCCATCAGTCACGGGACAAACTCGGAAAACAATTGAAAGCTGCAAAGGTTTGCTTAAAAGATGCTTTCGTTGCCTTTCAAAGAAACATCAAGGTATGTCATACTAAATTGTATTGGAGTTATAGGTTTTGGAAACAATGTTTTTCCATTATATTTGATTATTGTGTCCACATGAAGGAAGAGAAAATTATCATAATTGCCTTATGTTTTGTGTTTTTTCAAGTTAGTGTCTAACACATGCCTACCTTTCAAGCCATGTTTCCCCCAAAGAAATATATTAACAGATTCATTTTGTCATTTTTATAATACATAATACGCAAAAACAGATGTACACGAATTACAATTATGTTTGCAGCTGGATTCACGTTTTCAACTGAACAATTTTCATTATCACCTGAATAAAGCAGAAAGGGAGCACTTGAACTTTTAGTGAATAGTCCCAAGCTCATTTCAATAGGGAGAGGGAGAGAGAGCAGTAACATTACATTCCTGACACCGTCGCCTTGCTTGATTAATAAATAAATGATAATTTTTTAAAGCACATAGACACCTAAGGAGCATGCTCAAGAACGAAACATGTACAGCATACGAGGGACAGGAAAACAAATAGCATATGAACTATGAAAGAATAAACAACGACGAATAAAAGCAAATACAAAAAACACAAAGACGAATCAAATAACAAGAGCTGAGAGTAACATGTTATTGTAAAATAGCTTTATTAAGATTCACTTAAATGCAGCTGTGATATAATTGTGGAATTAGTTTGAAACTGAAAGTTCCTCAGAGTGAAATAACGCTTGCTGCTAACATTCCAGTGGTTCTACTTGTATCGGTAAACATGAAGCTGAATTTAACCGTCAGTGCCTATATCCTGCTAGGAAGATACTTTAGTATCATAAGTATAAGTGGTCAGTTTTCGAGGCCTGTCATTTTCTAGGACTCGTTATTCTTAAATGTCAAGATAACCTCGCGCCTGAAATAAAAGGTTATCATCAAATCGCGGACGCATGCAGCCATGGGATATAGTCACACCCGCCATCTGTAAGTACACACCCGGCCAAGACTACACTGCCACCCCCTACACTGACAAGGATTCATGTATTTCAGTAGAGCGTCCGATAAATCATTATTTTATTTCTTTCTTATCACATTGTCATTCCTGATGTATTTCACCTTTTTATGTACGTTTATTGTAAATAAACTCACAAGAACAGTTCCGAGAAGTCCTTGTGGTAAGGGAGAATGAATGAGAATGTCAGAGGGAAAAGGGTTAACCGTGACACAAAGTATTTGGTGAACACTGCTCAGCAGTAGAATTTTGGAGGGAACGAGCTTGAAAAAGTACTCAGGCTCGAGACTGTTATGGGTGTTACAGATCAGATAATCATTCAGCACGATTGTCTGTAGTCAATGCACTGGATGCAACAAGAACGGTCCACACACACCCACAGATGAGACCACGAAGCTGGGAGTGATTATTTTCGAATTAAAAATAAACAAATACAAAACCAATGCGAGATAATTAAGAAAACGTATTTAGATGAGACTTTAAACCTTTTCATAAATAAAAATAACAGGTGTAGACATTGTAAAATAAGAAATAGTGGTTAATAAATTGAGAAATCAAACAATTGGTCTCCTTCATCCAAAGTCAGAAATAATGTGTAGTAATATAGATAATGATTAAATAGATAAAGGCGTCCTTAAAAAATGAAGTGGGTCATAATAGTGAAAGTCTTGAATAGAAAGTTTTTGTCTATTGTCTTTGCCTAAGGTCGAGTCCGTATGAGCATCACATGCTTTAACACTAGCATTAGACTCCTAATGATGGTTCAAAGGTTACCTTGTAAAACCTGCCGTAACGGTGAACTGTAAACACTGTCCTTCGTCTTGTAAAATTAGGGCAAGACAAATCATCAATCACTAATTTATCCACATCATCACACTGTTGTATTCACTCTAAAATTCAAGTGTGTCCATTCATTTACTTAATAATGCAGCATAAAGTAGAAAGACAGAAAGAGGTGGAGAATTCAGAACTTTATTGATTAGGCCTTCGATCCATATTTATTGGTCGGTGATTTTACAGGTACATAAATGAGGTTATAAGCCATAAATAGCATAGAAAGTCCAAGAAATACATATACAGTACAATCCGACAAAAGTTGCATCAACACACTAACTTTCAAGCAATATTCTTATTCAGGAAATATCCATACGACTTTGAAATGCCTTAAAAACGAATAGCGATAGGTTGAACAGGATGTTAGCGTTTGTGGAGCTAAATAACAATGTTAGCGTGAAACTAAATAGCCATGTACGAAACTATATAGGTATGAATTTCTCTCGGAGACTAATGTATGCTGGGCAAACAAAATAAAATTCTGTTCTGACTTCGATATGGCAGTTACAATTCATAGCAAGGGTTGATTGCAGGTCTTAAGGATGTGATTTTGTCGATGAGAAACCTAATATAGAACTAGTCAAGGCACTTCGAACACCAGCATTTGGTAAACATATACATGTAAATATACACTGACCCAGAAAGAATTTACAAGATTAACATAGTTCATAGCGTTCTTTAGACATAATATCTGATCGCCAATATTGTTGATAACAATCCTGAAACCTCTTTTTAGAAGCAGAAACAAAAGGACTGAGTCGCCAACCCCTTGGCTCTACCTAAGATGTCTAAAACCATAACTAAACAACAGAAAACACACAGAAGAGACCTACTCACTTTGTTTTGGTTATGGATATGTAACAACACATTGTGTGCTTTGTCAAAGAGTCTATTTACAGGCATGCTTAAAATAAGTAACCAGTACTTAACAGTTTCTACAAAGATATTGATAAAAAGGGTTAACACAACTCATCGTCGTAAACTAGTCTGTTTGGGGTTTGTATTGGTACTCGTAGAAATCGTTTTAGATCGAACAAATGGACTGTTTCAATGGGATTCAAATTTGCAATAATGCCTCATACTTCAGGAGCGTAAGTCATCATGGGTTGTATTTGCCCATCAAGTATTTTTTAAAAAAAAGACATCTGAGGAATAATCGCCGATGGACCAAAGCACCCTAGGCATTCAAGCTAATCCCTGACCATTTCGTTTTAAAGTGTGGGAGAAAGACAGATGAGAAGATAGATATTTGTAACAACAGATAAGACCTGCAGCCATTTCTCATGAGCAGATAAAAGCCTTCAGAGTAGGCTTATCTAAGTTAACTATTAAACCTAAATTGTTTTATGCATTTCTTAAGACATTGAGTTGATTCTGAAGAGTTTGACACTATCAAAGATTAATGATACATCATATGCAAAAAGTAAGATAACAGAGGCAGAGATGTAACCAACGACGCCGTGTACTGTACACACTGACTACCAAATGTACCCGGCTTTGCCCCTTTGCACAATTGAGTCTTCATACCCACGTCAACCCAGAACACCAGCTCGGAGACTATTCAGGACTATTCCATGCACCCAAAAGAGTTAAAATAGTGGCACTCCACTGTGTTTAGTTAATACTCCCAAAGAGCTGGGAGGACTGAGGCCTTGTGACCAATAACGTTCAAGTATTGATGACGTCTGCGTTGTTGTCCTGTGCATGGTGGTGTTTGTCGGTCTTCCCGCGAAAGGTGATGTTTGTAGGTGTGTATTTCGAGGACAGTGTTCACTCAGATTGGGGGAAAAAAACAGTATCTTGTGCTGAAGTTTGTCCAATCATTAGAAAGCGTTTTCCAACCCACCAGTGCTTTAGGCGAATATTTCTGGCTGAAAATTCTTCCCTAACACCTAAAATAGCTTTATAATGCTCAAGTTAAAATCACTCTGTATTATTTTGACACTGGAGTTGCCGTGCACTAATAAAGTTGTTCTACCAACAACTAAAATCGCAATTAGTAGCTTTACACAGTGTACTTGTGCTAACTGTACCCAGATATTACATGGCGAAGCCGCTGCTATTACCTCCCCTGAAGTGGCTAATCGCCATGCTCTCACAACACAAACACGGAGTAATCTCCCTTGGTTTACATGCGTCTGTACCAGCACAGCTCCTCTCTCTCTCCCCCAAAGAAGTAGTCACGGAATTGTGCAGGAGTAACATTCATGCCGTCCTTATAATCAGTCAAGTCTGTCCCGCTTGCTGTCTGTCGTGGGGTCCTACTATAGAGCCCAAAGCATCGCCACACGATTAGAGTACCCACCCCATCATGTACTGACGTCGTGTGTGACGTCACCACGTGCTGAAACCATTCGCGAGAAGGACGTCACCATAGACTGAGTCACGTCACCGTTATGCCTGTTGAGGTCCCTGGCGAGATATGATGACCTCACCGCCCTGGAAATGAAACGTAACTGGATCAGAGCGGCGTGGTGACATGTGAACTAGCTTCATGCTACTACCCGGATGTTCACCAACGGAGCCGTGCGGATGAGGCGGGTAATTCTTCAGATCCAGTCGGTACGACGGAGGGCGGAACTGAGTCAGTTCTAATCAACAGTACAAGCGATGTAAGGTCACAAAAACATATAAGTAAATTAGAAATCATTCACGCCTTGCCGAAGACCAAAACGCACCTAAGTACAGAAACACACGTGCACGCACTCTTATTTGTAGAAATTAACTATTTTAAATAATCGTCAACTATTGACAATAACAGTAGCTCAGTCAAGAATGAAAGAAAATCATGCAAAAGAGATTATTTGATAAAACACCAGGTCGAATGCTTCCTGCCTCTAATTGGGTAAGTACATGTGATTTCTTCGTCCTGACGATCAACGTATTTTTCGATCGCTTGTCAGTTGTGTACCAGGGCCCATGTGTGACAATATTCTTCTCACTCTGTTACACATGTGCACGCCATCTTCAAATTTAACTTTTCGTGGAGTCCAGTAAAATAAAGTACTTCAAATAGCTTAAAACTGTCTATGGGTCTTCTATTTGTTTCTTAGTATTCATGCTTTGCTTTTAATTAGTTTCTGCTGTTGCTCTGAAAAGTTTGTAAGCAATAATAATAAAAATTGCAAAATTTGTAAAATGCGTACTACACCCTCCTAAGGAGCATGCTCTGAACTCCTAAGAACAAGAACGTCCATCAAGGGTGCTCCCTATCGCCTATACATTTTTCAGGAGAACATTATTCATAAACACTCCACAACCATTACACTTTCATATCCATCGAGGAAAGTTGCAACCTACGCTTTGCAGACGACATCCACCTGACAGCACGCACTGACAGACAACTGCAAGACTTGACCAACAGACTGACAGACAGCTCGAAGGTAGAAACAATGAGGACCAGCCCCGAGAACAGAAATTCGTGGCCATCGACGATGGAAAACCAGAGAATATGGATCAAAAAAGGAGAAAGCTTTAAGCAGCTTTCAAGAAGATATTTCCTAACAGTCATGTCCTTATTTATCTAATCAACACAACAAACAATGTGTAGAAAGTATGAAATTCAATTAAAAATCATTCGTCATTTGCCGAAGACTACACTTATCTAATACACATGCGTACACACGACAGGCGTGATAATTGTGTAATTATCTAATCATTTACATGTAAAGACTTACAGTAATTGTGTTGAAGAAAAGCCAAAGTGTCTCTTTAATTACCGCAGTGGGAAAATATTTACGTTTTCGTCTTCAAAATGAAAATTTTTAGTTTGTTTCGTTGGTGTGAAAAATAACACGCTGACACTTGCTTCCGTGTAACAAACTTGTTTCTAGAAAGTTTTGTTTTCTTGTAGAGAAGAAATGCTTCTTCGTGTTGAAGGATGCATGCAGGTGTCCAGTTTTATTGTCTTTCTGGGCTTACTACAAAATAATAAACAACAAATGACAGATTTAATAAAATTTAATCTACTCAGATTTAATTCAAGACATAACGTGAATAAATTGGAAAATTGAACAATAATTTTTTTTAATTATCAGCATAGGAACTTTTCGTTTTAAGTCTATCTTACATGCTTTAAAACCCTTGCGCAGATAAGGGAAGTTGTATTTTTGAAGTTGTTAGATTTTTTTTCAAACTAAAATTATTTTTGGACTTTAGAAATAGAAGGAATGAGAGTTCATTTTTAAATATTTTATTCGGTATAAATAAAATGAGAAGTGTAGTGCCTACAAGTAATGTTCAGTTTACAGTACAGACGGAAGACATTGTCTTGTGACTCATACCTTGAAGATGATCGGGTTCAGGGATCGGAATTCTTCTGAACTACTCACAGTACCGTCCGTAAGGTCCCACTGTCTATAATTTCATCACTAATTATCATCCGCACCAGCGGTAAATCTCTTGTACACACCAATCTGTAGTCGGTGTACCGATCGGCCCAAGTATCTGAAGCAGAGTAAAAACTCTCTTGTTACCATTGACATGAGAAGTGTTCAGCCATCGATACACACGTATTCTCCAGGAGTACTTAGCTAAGAGATTTCTTGAAGTTTCCACATTTTACTGTACCGATTGCGCAAAAATAAATCAACAAACTAGCTGATTTCCTAAGCTCACAGATCACTCAGACAGGACATCACGCTTCTGAAAATTATTTCACTTTGCTTCTGCCATTCATGACGACTTTCATCAATGTGACATCACCCGGCCTAACGACAGGGACTACACAATATGGATTCACAGGACTGGACATTCACACGTTGATAAATATTGTGATAGACGTCGTCCTTCCGTCACTAATGTGTCTTATAGGTATCCCAGCAAATGTCATCAACTGTCTGGTGTTCTGGAGTCAGGGTCTACGCGATCGGATGAACCTCTGTCTCTTCACACTGGCACTAGTAGACTGCGCCTACATGGTCGGCATCTTCACGATACTTCCGCTGACTTATTTTATTGAGTGGGGAAACGAGTGGATCTTTAAGATATTTTACAAACAGGTCTGCGTGGCTGTGGTAGGCATCACTTATGGCCTTCGATTAACGTGCTCCTTCATCACCATGGTGATCGCGGTGGAACGGTGTGTCTGTGTAATGTTTCCTCTTCGAGTTTCAACACTGATAAGCACGCGCACCATGGGCACAATAATTGCTTTGACTTTCATAGGTCTTCAGCTTAGTTATGTGACATTTCCCCTGTCATATTACGGGGATGTGATTATCATTAATGGAAAGAGGAGTAGAGTAGTTTTACAGAGTCAGTTTTTTAGAGACAATACGCGGGTTATTTTAATTTTTACAAACAATTTTCTGGGATTTGCTTTACCTATAGCCATATTTATAATTGTTACGACGACAACTGCAGTCACTGTAATTAAACTGAAAGGTGCCTACAGGTGGCGCCAGAAGTCGAGTTCTGTTGACAGCGACAGTTACCGGCGTGAGAGGGCGCTGACGGTGATGTTAGTCATCGCGGCCTGCGTCTACATCGGAACCATGCTGCCGTTTGTTGCTCGCGAAACATTTGTCTTGGCCTTCAGCGGTCTTGCTTACTCTGTGATTCAGAGTTATGTTTACCTTGCTTTAACTGGCGTTGTCAACTTGATTCCAGGAATAAACAGCTGCGTTCCCTTCTTTATATATTTTTCTCGTTCTTCTCGGTTCAAGAAATATTTCCAACGCATCTTTAGCCCTTCTCGCAAGAAAGATAAACCCCAATAACTTCAATCCCAGTTTATTGTTAAAGTCAACGGCCGTTGTGGAAACGTGTATAATTTGTTCAAGTGTCTAATGCGATATTGCATTAGAAAATTTGATTGAAACGATAGAGCTTCATCTTGTTAGTTTCGTGTGTTAGTGTATAACTCTTAAATGGAGGCTTAAATAAATAGTAAACAGTGTACGGCTGCACTACTCGGGCGTAAAGTATTAGTCTGGACGTACCAAGGGTATAGTACCCGACTAACTTTTCGACCGTTGCATTGCTCTCAACGAATCGAGTTTTAGTCCGGAGCTAGAGCATAACTTTAGTCTAACCAGGGGTTAGGCGTACAACAGACTAGCAGGTGACTAACTTATGAGCGTCCACAGCAACTCAGTTTCGTTTATGAGTTTTGGAGACAAAGCATAGGATGACGATGTGAATTTTTTTTTTTTTTTTTTTTTTTTTTAGATGGATGGAAATTTTCAAAATCGCTCTTAAACTTGCTAATCATTATCGTGAACTACAACAAAAAACGGCGAAATGGAGCCTTCGAAGTCATGTTTTGGATTCTATTCTTCGGAGATGTTTTCAAATAGTTGCAGGAGATACGATCAACACACATTAGGAGATAGGTTCTCGAACAATTCGCAGTGTTTCTAAAGCTCTTGCAAATCGACTAAATAGGTAAAATACATAGCCAGTGGGATGCAAGCAAAGTAGAAATCCTAATTTTACGCAATCGCAGGATTTCCAAGCGTGTTTGGGTGCGTGAATGGCGCCCATATAAAAATACAGGGACCATCTGAGCACAAAAATGAATTTAGTAAAAAATAGGTTATCATTCAATTAATGTACAGCTAGTTTGTTATAGTGGCATACATAGAATCAACTGTGGTGTTGAGTATTCTGGAAGTACTCATGACTCCAGGATTTTGACTGAGTCAAGTGTACCGCGATTATGAAGTACATCCCCCATCAGTCACGGGACAAACTCGGGAAACAATTGAAAGCTGCAAAGGTTTGCTGAAAAGACGCTTTCGTTGCCTTTCAAAGAAACATCAAGGTATGTATTACTAAATTGTATTGGAGTTATAGGTTTTGGAAACAATGTTTTTCCATTATATTTGATTATTGTGTCCACATGAAGGAAGAGAAAATTATCATAATTGTCTCATGTTTTGTGTTTTTTCAAGTTAGTGTCTAACACATGCACACCTTTCAAGCCATGTTTTCCCCAAAGAAATATATTAACATATATTTATGTACTTAAATGTAAGCTTTTTCTCGTGTATGCTGCTCAGTTTAGATATTCATTTGGTTGCTGTCATTTTCTAGGTTTAGCAGTTGTTGTGTCCCCTTGTCATTGTATAAATGTGCAGAACAGATAACAGATGATAGATTTTTGCCTGGTAGTCATTCTGCAGGTTCAATCCAAAGAGAGTAGTCATCATCATGGTATTCATAGTATTGTGTACTACAAGCTCCCAGACCACCTGGATGATGAGCATGATGATAATCATGATGTTGAACTTTATGGAGCTCAACCAGACAAAGCAAGATTCCCTTGTTCACGGATCCTTCTCTTAGAGCTTTCATATGTGATGGTAAAGTTCTGTTTATTTTTATGCAGAATTTCAAAGTTATAATTAGGACGAAACTATTACAGATTAGACAGATGTGGAAAGAAAATGTTCCCAGGGTACATTCTGGAGTAGTGTTCAAAACAAACAAAACAAACTACGGCCTGCACCACTGATGCAGATCCTCTGTAAATCCAAATATTTCACTGGAAGCGTGCATTATAACTGCAGATGATCTGTCCAGTCTGCATATTGTACATGAAATCTGAGAGTTGTTCGCAACAGCCACCTTGAACAGTTGCAGTGAACTCTTGGTGGACAAACCAAGAACATGATGAGTTTTATTCTAAATAGCATCAACAACATTCTAGCTCTGTAATTCTCTCCATTACCAAGCAGTCGAGCAATTTTAAACCAAAAGCATTAACTTTAGGTTTGCTTTTAGACCTATCATTGTTATTTGTTCAGTCATTAGTTAATAAGGATAAAGATTTTATCCATGGTCATTGCAGGAATATTGATGTGTTTTTTACATCACATCAAGCAAAACTTGTGACCAACATAAGTCTTCCTCGAGGTTTAAGATGAAAGCAGGATGAATAGCAGCATCCAACGTGCACAGTGTTTGTCATATATGTAGACCAGCCAGCCTTGTCAGTAATTTAAAAAATTCTATACCAACTGTTTTTCACTCAGAAGCAGCATAGCGAGACCAGAAAAATGAAAAAGAGCCATGAAGTGATTTAAATTTGTATGAAGCTCGATAATGTATTCATTTTGTCATTTTTATAATACACAATACTCAAAAAACAGATGTACACGAATTACAATTATGTTTGTAGCATTATCACCTGAATAAAGCAGAAAGAGAGCACTTGAACTTTTATTGAATAGTCCCAAGCTCATTTCAATAGAGAGAGAGAGAGAGCAGTAACATTATATTCCTGACACCCTTGCTTGAATAATAAATAAAGGATAAATTTTTAAAGCCCATAGACACCTAAGGAGCATGCTCTTAGCGCTAAAAAACAAGAACGAAACATGTACAGCATACGAGGGACAGGAAAACAAATAACATATGAACTATAAAAGAATAAACAACAGTACTAACGAAGAATAAAAACAAATACAGAAAACATAAAGACGAATCAAATAGATGAGAGTAACATGTTATTGTAAAATAGCATGACTATGCAATCCAAACATATTCATGATTGCATCAGTCCACTCTGTAATCTGATGTGGTGGACCTCATCCTGTACATGGATGCTTTACATTGTTGCCATCTTTTGTCGCTTTTGTCTTCACTACCGGAAAATAACAAATTGCAATCAGTGTCTAGACAGCGATACTATTTCCCAAAATACTATTTTTGTCCATTACTTCTGTGGCTAATTACATGCAAAAAATTAATTAAAACTTAATATACCTCATTCATTGATACATTGCCGACGGCTGGCACACACTGTCCTCACCACATCCTTCCGCTATTTCTTTCTTTGCATTTCGTTGATAAAAATTTTGACAGGAGCATTGCCTGCTTGGCAGAGACTGTCACTGTTAATGCACAGACACGATTGTTTCCAAGTTGGCTTTCTTGCACTTTCGCATCTGACATTTTCAAGATCAGAGTGAACTGCGGGTGAAAAATTCGTTTCGTGGTCGAACCCACTGAAGTTTTTGGTAAAACCAACAGTCCGTAGTTACTAGCTCACACGTGGCTAGTCCCGAGCTTAGTCCTGAGAAGTGCAACCGACGTAGATGAGGAGACTAGTTAGTCGGGTATAGCGGTGTTTAATCCGGACTAGCAGGGGACTAGCTGCGACCGAGCAATGCAATCGGACCCTGGTATCTAAGCTACGGAGGGTAATAAGTTGACATACTCTACGATTAGACGGTTACTAATTTTATGGAAATTCATTTACAGACAACTTGTAACAAAGACGGTACGAGATTTTTTTATCTTTGGTGCATATCTTTACTTCATAAAGTTTTAATACATTTCTTTATTAAGATTCACTTAAATGCAGCTGTGATTTAATTGTGGAATTAGTTTGAAACTGAAAGTTCCTCAGAGTGAAATAACGCTTGCTGTTAACATTCCAGTGGTTCTACTTGTATCGGTATACATGAAGCTGAATTTAACCGTCAGTGGCTATATCCTGCTAGGAAGATACTTTAGTATCATAATTATAATTAGTGATCAGTTTTCGAGGCCTGTCATTTTCTAGGACTCGTTATTTTTAAATGTCAAGATAACATCGCGCCTGAAATAAAAGGTTATCATCAAATCGCGGACGCATGAAGCCTTGGGATATAGTCACACCCGCCATCTGTAAGTACACACCCGGCCAAGACTACACTGCCACATCCCTACGCTGACAAGGATTCATGTATTTCAGTAGAGAGTCAGACATTACGAATGATATTAAATCATTATTTTATTTCTTTCTTATCACATTGTCATTCCTGATGTATTTCACCTTTTTATGTGTGTTTATTGTAAATAAACTCACAAGAACAGTTCCAAGAAGTCCGTGTGGTAAGGGAGAATGAATGAGAATGTCAGAGGGAAAAGGGTTAACCGTGACACACAGTATTTGGTGAACACTGTTCAGCAGTAGAATTTTGGAGGGAACGAGCTTGAAAAAGTACTCAGGCTCGAGACTGTCGTGGGTGTTACAGATCAGATAATCATTCAGCACGATTGTCTGTAGTCAATGCACTGGATGCAACAAGAACGGTCCACACACACCCACAGATGAGACCACGAAGCTGGGAGTGATTATTTTCGAATTAAAAATAAACAAATACAAAACCAATGCGAGATAATTAAGAAAACGTATTTAGATGAGACTTTAAACCTTTTCATAAATAAAAATAACAGGTGTAGACATTGTAAAATAAGAAATAGTGGTTAATAAATTGAGAAATCAAACAATTGGTCTCCTTCATCCAAAGTCAGAAATAATGTGTAGTAATATAGATAATGATTAAATAGATAAAGGCGTCCTTAAAAAATGAAGTGGGTCATAATAGTGAAAGTCTTGAATAGAAAGTTTTTGTCTATTGTCTTTGCCTAAGGTCGAGTCCGTATGAGTATCACATGCTTTAACACTAGCATTAGACTCCTAATGATGGTTCAAAGGTTACCTTGTAAAACCTGCCGTAACGGTGAACTGTAAACACTGTCCTTCGTCTTGTAAAATTAGCACAAGACAAATCATCAATCACTAATTTATCCACATCATCACACTGTTGTATTCACTCTAAAATTCAAAGTGTGTCCATTCATTTACTTAATAATGCAGCATAAAGTAGAAAGACAGAAAGAGGTGGAGAATTCAGAACTTTATTGATTAGGCCTTCGATCCATATTTATTAGTCGGTGATTTTACAGGTACATAAGGTTATAAGCCATAAATAGCATAAAAAGTCCAAGAAATACATATTCAATCCGACAAAAGTTGCATCAACACACTAACTTTCAAGCAATATTCTTATTCAGGAAATATCCATACGACTTTGAAATGCCTTAAAAACGAATAGCGATAGGATGAACAGGATGTTAGCATTTGTGGAGCTAAATAACAATGTTAGCGTGAAACTATATAGCCATGTACGAAACTATATAGGTATGAATTTCTCTCGGAGACTAATGTATGCCGGGCAAACAAAATAAAATTCTGTTCTGACTTCGATATGGGCAGTTACAATTCATAGCAAGGGTTGATTGCAGGTCTTAAGGATGTGATTTTGTCGATGAGACACTTAATCTAGAACTAGTCAAGGCACTTCGAACACCAGCATTTTGTAAACAATATACCTGTAAATATACACTGACCGAGAAAGACGATTTACATGATTGACATAGTTCATAGCGTTCTTTAGACATAATATCTGATCGCCAATATTGTTGATAACAATCCTGAAGCCTCTTTTTAGAAGCAGAAACAAAAGGACTGAGTCGTGAACCCCTTGGCTCTGCCAAAGATGTCCAAAACCATAATCAAACAACAGAAAATATACAGAAGAGGCCTACTCACTTTGCTTTAGTTATGGATATGTAACAACACATGGTGTGCTTTGTCAAAGAGTCTATTTACGGGCATGCTTAAAATAAGTAACAAGTACTTAACAGTTTCTACAAAGTATTGATAAAAAGGGTTAACACAACTCATCGTCGTAAACTAGTCTGTTTGGGGTTTGTATTGGTACTCGTAGAAATCGTTTTAGATCGAACAAATGGACTGTTTCAATGGGATTCAAATTTGCAATAATGCCTCATACTTCAGGAGCGTAAGTCATCATGGGTTGTATTTGCCCATCAAGTATTTTTTAAAAAAAAGACATCTGAGGAATAATCGCCGATGGACCAAAGCACCCTAGGCATTCAAGCTAATCCCTGACCATTTCGTTTTAAAGTGTGGGAGAAAGACAGTTGAGAAGATAGATATTTGTAACAACAGATAAGACCTGCAGCCATTTCTCATGAGCAGATAAAAGCCTTCAGAGTAGGCTTATCTAAGTTAACTATTAAACCTAAATTGTTTTATGCATTTCTTAAGACATTGAGTTGATTCTGAAGAGTTTGACACTATCAAAGATTAATGATACATCATATGCAAAAAGTAAGATAACAGAGGCAGAGATGTAACCAACGACGCCGTGTACTGTACACACTGACTACCAAATGTACCCGGCTTTGCCCCTTTGCACAATTGAGTCTTCATACCCACGTCAACCCAGAACACCAGCTCGGAGACTATTCAGGACTATTCCATGCACCCAAAAGAGTTAAAATAGTGGCACTCCACTGTGTTTAGTTAATACTCCCAAAGAGCTGGGAGGACTGAGGCCTTGTGACCAATAACGTTCAAGTATTGATGACGTCTGCGTTGTTGTCCTGTGCATGGTGGTGTTTGTCGGTCTTCCCGCGAAAGGTGATGTTTGTAGGTGTGTATTTCGAGGACAGTATTCACTCAGATTGGGGGGAAAAAACAATATCTTGTGCTGAAGTTTGTCCAATCATTAGAAAGCGTTTTCCAACCCACCAGTGCTTTAGGCGAATATTTCTGGCTGAAAATTCTTCCCTAACACCTAAAATAGCTTTATAATGCTCAAGTTAAAATCACTCTGTATTATTTTGACACTGGAGTTGCCGTGCACTAATAAAGTTGTTCTACCAACAACTAAAATCGCAATTAGTAGCTTTACACAGTGTACTTGTGCTAACTGTACCCAGATATTACATGGCGAAGCCGCTGCTATTACCTCCCCTGAAGTGGCTAATCGCCATGCTCTCACAACACAAACACGGAGTAATCTCCCTTGGTTTACATGCGTCTGTACCAGCACAGCTCCTCTCTCTCTCCCCCAAAGAAGTAGTCACGGAATTGTGCAGGAGTAACATTCATGCCGTCTTTATAATCGGTCCCGCTTGCTGTCTGTCGTGGGGTCCTACTATAGAGCCCAAAGCATCGCCACACGATGAGAGTACCCACCCCATCATGTACTGACGTCGTGTGTGACGTCACCACGTGCTGAAACCATTCGCGAGAAGGACGTCACCATAGACTGAGTCACGTCACCGTTATGCCTGTTGAGGTCCCTGGCGAGATATGATGACCTCACCGCCCTGGAAATGAAACGTAACTGGATCAGAGCGGCGTGGTGACACGTGAACTAGTTTCATGCTACTACCCGGATGTTCACCAACGGAGCCGTGCGGATGAGGCGGGTAGTTCTTCAGATCCAGTCGGTACGACGGAGGGCGGGACTGAGTCAGGTAAGGCCTTCTGCTGTCCGGAGGTGTGACTAGCAGGCTCCGCCCTTCCTCGTCCTCTTGCTGCTCATTGGCCGAAAACCTCTCCCCAAAAACCTGCAGCCGGGTGAACTTTCTCAGAATCTTTGTCCCAGTGGTCCTCGGATGACTCGGAGGCAAGGTGTGACCCTGAGCTGTCCTGGCTTTCATGTCAAAAGCTGCAACTGCCGAATCCGTCAAAGGAGGCATGCGAGCTGGCCCAGAGGTAAACATATGTGGACGACCGTTTTGAGGTTTTGCCAGCAAATCGTCGCCTATGGAAGGCAGATTATTAGCGGCTCGACGACTTTCAGGCTGAACTTGATGGCGGTTGGACGTGTCGGCAGTTGCATGTGTCGACTCTCTGTGTCTGACATTGTCGAGGGTCATGTGAGAGGGCGATCTTCCGGCTGTCTCAATGTGCAGATTGAGGACTGATGCCTTCATAACTTTCACGGCTGGTTCTTTCGAGGTTTCTCCGATCTCCACTTCTGCTGTTGCCGGCCCCTGTTCTCTTGGAGACAATCGCTCTGTCTCCTGTCTGCGAGTCAGAGAAACTGCAGCAAGCGAAGATGTGTCATTAACGACGCTAGTCTTTAATTTATTCTGACCGGAAGCAGGGAGAGACACAGATGTCACAACCAATGCTGCGGGACTTTTGTCGGTAATACTCCTTCCTTCGACTTTAACCTGAGCGTGGGAATCGGACGCATGAACACTTGTCTCCTCTTCCCGTCTTGGGCCGGGGTTGCCGTCTCGAATCTGCTGCTGCCACTTGCGAACTGAGTCCAGCTTGCTGGAAACACTCTCCTGTTGGAAAGCCCGCAACCGGAGAGCGGAGATCTGTTGCAGGCGGTACCGGTCTCTGTCAATCATGTCTTCTTTCAGGTCGCTTGGACGCTGGATGGTCAAAGAACGTAACTCCCAGTACGCTGCTGGGTAGTCCTCGTATGTAGGGGTAGCTGCCCCTCTCTCCCTCACTGGCGTGCTCTGAAGGAAGGTGTGTGGCGGTTGATCACTTGTATTGTACGAAAGCAGGCTGGTGTCCAAACACAGGTCGTGCTCCTTAGAGATTGCACTTTCGAATTCTGTTTCGTTCGGCTTCTTGTTCTTGATTGGTGCGAAGCGTCTCTGCCAGTTCTTAGTTCGCTTTGTGATGCGACTTGAGCCGCAAGTGGGAGACGAGGTGCTGCGCACAGTATTTCCATGGGAACGGGGCCACTTTTTACGCCACCTGGAAGGAAAGTTGGGGAAGCTGGTCAGAGGCGGCAGGATCAGATCTCCCGGAAATGACCCCTTTCCCTGCTTGTCGACACCGTCCTGGCGCACTTCATCATGTACATCTTCGTCTCTGACTATGGCCCCCTCAGGTACAAATTCAAAGGCTGGGCTGTTATCGTGGCCCTCATTCACCTTGTTGTGTGGATCTTCCCGCCTGTTGGATGGACGAATGACTTGCTGCACATCATTGTTGCTGTGAACGCTTGGGTGGTTAGGCACATTGCTGAAGTATAACGGGGCTTCAACGATGGTCTGTAAGATAAAATGATGTGTACTGGTTATAGGATCTCGCAAAAAAAAAAAAAAAAAGCAGAATATCTTCTCACCTCATTACCATCGTATACACACACACACACTCTTAGAAATTCACTGGCTTTGAAAAATACGTTGTTGTTAATTAACAATTAACACTCACCTTGATGCTGGAAGATGGTAAGACATGAGGCAAGATGCCTTGGGGTTGAGAGTTACTGGACTTGATGAACGACAGATGGCGAGCGGGTGATAAAACGGAGTACAGAACTCGGGGTTTCGTGAAGTCGGCCCCAGAGAACGGAGTTCCTATTCCCCAAAGTTGCTGAAGCTCACTGGTTTCTGCCATCACCGTGTTGCTGAGTTCAACTGACTCCGTTTCCATGGTCACGACGCGTTCTGCCTCAAGCATCAAGACTCCCCTTGTGTTTGGAAAATTATTTTCATCACCTGTTTTGATGCGCGTATAAAGCCGTGTTCATAAAGTAAAAAATACATATCACTGCACAAACATGTCACGAAATTAAGAAATACATTTACGCAATTGTTCATTCTCGAATGGAATGGATATAACACGTGTAAGCCACAGCAACAGTTACAAGCCAATGCAAAGACTCCAAAACTACGCACCACATTTACAAGTCGTTGTTTAGACACAAAACTTACATTCTGCACTTCTGTAGGAACATGATTGAAAAATAAACATTGGATAGAGAACGTGCTTCGGATAAATTTAAATTTAAATGTGTACAAGAGTGCAAAACTTTTTTAATGACTGGGTTGAGCATAGTACAAGATACTACTTTTGAAGATTTTAGTTAATCTCTCTTTCTCTCTCTTTCTCTCTCTCTTTCTCTCACTTTCTCTCTCACACACACACGTGAATGTGATTCAGACATTGAAATGTTACCAGGAGAGTAACGGGTTATATCACTCACTAGATCCGATCACAAAAGAAAGAAGCTTTGCTGTTCCAAGAAGCAGACAAGGTGTAGGTTGCTAGGCACGATCATGGCTGGATAAGGGCAACGTGTCTTCCAGCTGCAACAAAGGCAGAGATACGACTTATAACAGTATATTTCTTATAACTGTATCTGTCTTAAAGAAAGCTAGAAAGTGTTACTCTTTTTAAATACTAGCTATCGCAATTCTGTAAGACGAGCGCAGAGTTCTGGTTCTGAACTAACAGGACTGTGTATGTCAAACATTGTTTCTGTGCATGTAAATACCCGTGGGTTCAATAGACATCAGACATCCACGGTGATGTTAACGACGACTGTCAAGGTGATGATAGTGGTGATTATAATATCATGGATAGCGTTGAACGTCCGATCTTGCCTTCATGGATAGTTTTCAACAACCAATGCTGCAGTCAGTAACAGTCTTTGACATCAAATATTACCTGTCTGGATAGTCTTGAATGTCTATTGTTCACTCGAAGTAGAAAGAGAAAGGGCTAAAGAGAGTAGGATATATATAGAGAGAGGATTATAAAAAGAAAAAAAGTCGTAACGGTCAAATACAATCCAACCAAGCAATCCATAATGTAATGCTGAAATTTAAAATCGATAAATAAATAATTTGTTTTCAAAGCTACAAACTTGACTAACCGTGTGTCAGCAAGTGGGCTGACATGTACAAGTAGTGTGATAGTGTCTTCCCAAGACGACGGACGTAGATAGTGCGGGGGTCTGCTCTGAGCGAAAAAGCTTCTGCAGGTGTCGGCACGTGCTTGATTATTGTCGTCTGCTGTAAAACCTCAGAAACCCACGTCTGCGAACCACTCGGCAACATGACACCCGACCGACAGCCTTGAGGTCCCGTTACTAGGCACACCCGCCTCGACAGCAGGTGAGTCGATAAAGACTGGAAGGGGGGAAGAATAATTCTTCACACCTCTGCTCCGTGTTTATGTGTGTTCACCAGTGTTTTCTTGTGAAAGACGCCGAGAACGTACAGTCGGTTTAATGGCTGTCTTTTTTTTTTTTCTTCTTACCCGTCGTTGACTTGCAGGGCGGGTACCGTGAATGGTGACCGCCATACCGTCACTCTCCACCGCAGTGCCCAGCCCGATCGCTTGGCCCCGCTGAACTATGAGGAGCAAAGGTCCTCAACTATGTCGCGAACTCAGTGAGTAAATAACTCACACAGCAACAAGAGTAGACAGCAGGCAAAAGCAAAATCAGTTATAAATCATAGAAAGTGATCTTCACGGTACACCTCTAGTTCGTATATTGTGTTTCAATTGTGAATATATAATCCAAAAGAATTCTTTAATCGTACTCTTTGAATGTTATTTGTGATCATTGCTCACTTGTACATATAGTTCATATCAGCTCAACATGTTTCCTTTTATTATTTAATTTAATAGAATGATTGAGCTGGAATTTAACAAAGAACATTTGTTGTCGATGGGCAGTAGTAAGTGAAGTATATGAGCGATCTGAATGCGGCTACAAGATGTTGGAGCTGTGCTGGTTAAACAATGTTGCGGGGTGACAACATGGTGTGAAAATGCATGTGTACAGGGTAACCGGAGAATTTATATGTGCAATAGGAGAGTACGAATGTACAGCCTATGCATAATTTACATAATTATATAACCTTTATAGCGCTTTTCCCTGCTTAGGAGAAGGCTTAGTGCGCTTTACAAGAGAAAAACCAAGACATAAAGCAAGACAAACACAAAATTTACATTACAAACGGACACAGTCCAATAGATGTCTGCAAACAAACGGAGATGGGCACTTTAAAAGTCACAAGACGGAAGAACCACAGGTGAGTAAACAGTCCAGCACAATACCGATGACAACATAAAAGTACATACAATAGGCTCTAAAAAGACCACAAATCCAAGCGGAAAGCTAACCCTGCCATTAGCTGGACACTTGACATCGTAAATGTATCCACAAACTTTTCTGCTATCACGCTTCTGGGGGTCTTTTTGTGCATGGCGATGTTTGAATTCTTTTCATTATTATATTAGTTTCTAGCCTGTATCGCATGTATGCCGAGAAGAGACGAGAACAGCGATGTGATTATACACTCACATTCTGGGAAATGCTATTTTGGAATGATCTCATACCAGTCATTGGGTGGGATGGGGTGGCATTGTAGTCTGGTAGATATTTAGATAGTATTTTTGGCGAAAAATCCAAGACAGCACAAAGAAATAGACTTGTCCCCAGCCATGATTTATATATGATTCAACATGATATATTTTGACAAGGTCGTGATGTTATTAGCTAATCCAGCTCCTCAAAATATACAACGAACATGCAGAAAGAGTGAAGAGTGTTTACTGCTCTCCTTTTTTGGATAGGCCAAATTCCTCCTTCCTAAAGTCGAATCATTCCTTCATTCCTTGTAGAGTCATCTGGGATATGAGCAGGACAATAAGGTGCACAGCCTCGTTTTACATTTTAAATCATATAAATTAAAAGAAATTTAAATTGTATTTATATGATTATACAAAGTGCTTTAGCTTAGCAGAGTTTCACGATTCACATTTTGATCTTTAAATATTGTCTCCGTATTGCTTGTTGTTAATTTTTCCCCTGTCAACAGAACCTGTTTACTATTTGCCTTTTTTTTTAAAGGTCCGCGCAAAGTGAAAGACTCATGATTCATGTGAACAGCCCCTGGTCTGTCCTTCTCGACGGTTCACGGGTGACAGTTACACAAAGCCGGTATTCTTGGTTCACTTCCACGTGTGCCGAGCTTATTGAGGAGGCGTCACTTTTATGTCCCCACACTGACGTGACTGAGCCCAACTTTCAAACATTCATCGACCTGACAGTTCAGGCGATCGACAGTCGTAAAAGGTGTCGGAATGTCGTTAAAGGTTTGCCGAGTGAAACTAGGTCTCCCACCCTTTTTTTGTCATTCTCGAATGGCTTTATGCATTTGGAGATGTCAGCTCCGGTAACGTTCATTTGCGAAGCTTTTTCAATGCCGAACTCTGTGAAATTAAAAAATATTTTTGTTCACTCTTGTTAAAAGAAGTCTTTTATTTTTTTTTTATTTTTTTTGTGAAAGGAACTCATCTGATGGATTTTATAAGTGTTGTTGTTGTTGTTGTTGTTGTTGTTGTTGTTGTTGTTGTTGTTGTTGTTGTTGTTGTTGTTTGTTGGAAGGATTTTCGAGTGACAAGTCATGTTTCCTAAGAACCCACAAGCTGAAAGGAAGTCACTGTTGACTATTGTCAGGAGGTTGATCAATGTATCGATGGTTCTTTCGACAGTTACAAACTTTGTAGAGCGTTTGTGTTCTTTTCCTTACGAGAATTAACTCTTGTTTTTTGGTAATTTTTTCTCAGATTATTTTTCTTTACCCGTCTTCTAATTTCGTCGAAATGGGCGGGAAAGAAGTGTGCTATGGAGAATTGGGTTGAATGACTCGAGCGGTCGCCAGATATCGCGTGTGGTGGATATCGGGGGAAGCAATCCCGGTGTCGGGACCGTCCCGTTATAAAACATCATCGTGAGGGAAGGAGACCTCTGCGCTCTGCCATTCACTCTACCCCCATCTCCACCCTATATCCTTGGCCGTCACATTTAGAAGCAATACCGTGATACAGTCAGCAATGTTGGACATTGCAGGATGGAATATCCTTTTTTTTCCCTCTCTCCTCCCTTCCTCTGTGTGTGTGCAAGCTCTCGCTCTGTGGAGGGAAGTAATCATGAAATAGCTGAACGTGGGAAAGTGTCGGAAGGCTGTCGGACCGCCAATCAATACTAATGAGCTCACGGTGTGATTAATGTCGAGCACCTGATGGACACCTCAAGCGGACATGACGGTAGAGCCGTGCCGAAGTGCAGGTGAGTTTGGGCGGTATCGGTATGAGGAACACAAGCTAATTATCTGGTTAACCCGGGTAGTGCAGGCATGAGGAAATGCGGGTACGTACCCCGTGCTGTTAACACAAAAAATGTACAACAACCGGGGTCTGATCGGTAAAAGTTGAGCAACTATCCCGCGGAATGGGAGTAGTGGTGGTGGGGAAGTGACACGCAGCGGGTGGGAGGGAAAAACCTGCGGGGTGTATTGCCACTCAAGACAGGAATGAGAAGAAATGAGGATCGCTGTGAATCGCGAGAGCAGACTATATGATGACGTCACGAGTGTATAGAAGGCTGTGCACCACTTTGAAGTTTAAGGGCGGTGAGTTTGAAGTTCATTCGACCCAGCGGTTGGCTGTTTTCTGGTGTCCACTACACAATGTTTGACTGCCTGAATTATCAGAGATCGAAAGATGGAAAAATAAAAAGATCAGCTCCACCTTCCTGGTGTAGCGTTGTAGACACTGTGAACTATTTATATGTCACCAACCCCACAGACATACTGGAATACTGATATTGGAAACTGACAAATTTAATTAACATCCCCTTGTATTCACAAAACTGCCCAGACGCCTAAAAGCAATGGGAAGGAATGGTGGGTAAATTTGGCCATGGCCAAATTCCAAAAGCTAGTACTAACAGACTGGAAACTAGGCCACCTGGTCAAGTTACCAAAGGAAGAAGACCTCTCTCAGTAAAACAATTGGCAGGGGATCATCCTGCTGTCCATTCCAAGCAAAGTCCTGACAAGTCTTAACTACAAGAAAGATTGAAGGCACTAGACAAGAGACTGAGACCAGAACAAGCAGTGTTTTGTCAGGGTAGATTATGAACCGACCACATTTCCAGCCTTCGTATCATCACATTAAGTATAGAGTATCCTTCTTGAGTCTTGCTATTCTGTTTTCTCACTGTTTAGCTGACATAAAGTTAAACTCTAATTCTTCATACCAAAATACTGTAAAGAATTAATTTATATTTTTTTAATATCAACCAACATAATATCTACTCCCCAACATATAATGTGCCACTCACTTCTTACTCAATATGGCACATGAGGCACTCTCACCCAAGCTCATTAGATCAAGGGCAGGCAACATATGGTGGCTTTGCTAGCACTGTGTAGCCTCCCTTAAAGCTCTTTCCAATCTCTCAGCAAGTAAAGAACTTGATCACATGGTACTTGAATCACATTTGATCCAGCAAGAACTCTCCACTCTTGGTAGATACGCAATTGTAACTAGGTTATTTCATCATAAAACGTGTCTACAGTTAAAGTACAACTGTTTATCAATGGGACCCTGAATTATGTAATACCAAATATCAATGCTATTGCAATTATATTCAATGTGTAGTTTGTTGGTTGGTAAAACTGACTTACACTTGGGGCTGCTCTTTTAAAGTATAAAATTCAGTTTCCCCATCTATTTTTTCACTAATGTATATGTGCAAAAGCTGTGAAATGTTAAAGATGGGTAGCAACTACACAATCCACAACCAGAAGAAATTCAAATAAGAAAATAATATAAACTATAAATTTTAGTCAAAGGAATTGTAAATCACCATTATATGTTTGTCTACCTCAAATCAGGACTTCAAACCATCACTGCAAGAAAATCCTGGCAGATTACCGCTGACTGGAATCTCTCATAGTCATGCAGCCTGCTGCTAGATTTGCACATTCACAAATGATACAAGCATCAAATGAAAGCATGTCACTACTGTTTACATGATTCAGCTAGGGGAAGGCATACTGTTTCAGAACTGATTACTTTTACAATACAATCTGCCTTGTGTAACACCTAAGTTTTCTAAACTGTAGCTCTCAATATAATTTACATGGCAGTGCAGTTTTTTATACAGAGCTATGAAAATTTAGTCAATCAACTCATCAGCAGCATTATGAGCTAGTACAGTCTTCATATTATGCCAGATACAATTATCTGGCAAAACATTCTTCAGTCCTCATATGTACCCTGCAAGCATCAGATTCTTGAAGCCATGATGCAAGTTGAAGAAGATGTCCAGAGAAAATATTTTATCTGAAAATACTTTATCCCTGAAAGAATGATTCCTGTAAAATATTTTAATTTCTGACTAAACATAAAGTTTTCACATATGATTATGTGATGCTTCACTTAGCTGCAGCCTAGATTTGAGTCTCTAGTGATTACAGCAAACAATCAATTCCCATAATCTATGATAAATACCATGTAACTCTTACAGCTATCACAGCATTCAAATACCAAAATACCAAGATTTATGATAACTATTTAACAAAGAAAATACCAGTTCATCATAGAATGGTCACAAGGGTATCTGATGCTTAATGGCCATGATTCATGACAAAAACTGAGTAGCTGAAAATATCCTCATTTAAATTTTGTCGAAATACTTGAAAAATATTTCACAGCTGAAAATACCAGGACAGAAAAAGTTATACAACAAAACTGACTTTCAACTTACGAAATTCTTTTAATGGCTCTGATCGATGCAGTGAAATTTTATTTGTAAGTTTCCTCTGAGTGCTTAATCATAGTCTTTCACTCTCATCTCTCTAACACAATTGTCGAACACTTGTACGGCCATCTACCAATCATGTGCTGTCTATATATAAAACACTGTTGTCCAATAGGGAAAGGAGTAACAACAACCGGTTCTTATTCTCTGGTCTCTGGTTTTGCAAAATTAACATGCATATGCTTGGATAAATTAAAATATCTGTTTTTGAGCATATTATGCCATTTTAAAGGACTTCTAGCAGCAGTTATTCATCATTCACTTCCACTTTCTCTGAAAGGAGATGATGATGCCGAATTCTGTCTTGCTGGGGTTGCAATTGTTTTGAAGGTGGTGGTGTCAGAGCCAATTAAGTCCAAAACATCATTCGATGCAGATATCCGTTGGTGTAGAAGATACTCTTGGCTGTTGGTTTCAGCTTTATCAAGGTAGTATCGGTAGTTAACCATAAGTCCGCAAGATTGGTTCAAACCTCGAATAGATGTGTCCGCAAGAAAGTTGATGCGCCAAAGTACAGCTCCATTTGCAAGGTGGAAGTTTGCTATGAAAAGACCCATTACAGTAAGTCTCACAGTCTCTGGGATTAGATAAAAACTAGCTGTATCAAAAAGATGACAAACACTAAAAATCACCAAATTTTGTACATGTTTACAAAGAACTTGCTGACCAAATGACAATCAGTATGAAATTCAGCAGGTGACTAAAGCAAAACACAGTACTAATTGCAACTGTAACAACATGTAATACTGATAATTGAAAGCTATATTTGTTTCTTCACTTTCGTTGACAAGGAGCTTAGACACACCGGACATAAACTTACCAACAGGGTTCAAAGCAAAGCCTCGTCTCTTTTCCAGTAAAGATAACGAGCACACAGGCGCAGAAGTGCACTTTCATTGCCATGACAGCCTCCTGCCGTGGTAGCCACTGATTAGACTGCACCAAATGCTTAAAAGCTTCCAAAATAGAAGAGTGGTGTTCTGACGGCAGTTCTCCAATGTCTGCATTTCTGCTGATGTGAGCAGCATCTGGTCAGAGTCCTCCTCACCAATCCTGCATTCATAAATATTCCTCTAAATCAGCAAAACATTTTTGGTTAAATAACTCAAAAAAGTACTATAAAAAGCACTCTGTTTAAAATATTAAAAGCATTGCAAAACAAAATCTTTATATTCTCTTTAAGAAAACATCAATCATTCAAAAGTATTTGTTTAGACTATTTATCTTTGCTCTAAGTAATCTTAAGCATAACAGAACAAAACATGCAGAGTCATGCTATCAAAATTTTTTTGTGAAGCTAAAAAAGTTGATTTGAAGTTCTATTCACATCCTTTTGCAAAAATTATTAATTGGAGATTGATTAAACAAGTGTAAAATGACAAAAATATCCCCCACTCACTAGAGCAGCACAAGTGTCGAAAAGACTCACATTATAGCAAAGCTAAAGTTATGCGATGCAACAGCTAAAAAAGGAAAGTGAAAAAAAAAAAATCAAAAACAAACAAGTCTTACTTGCCCGATGCATCTGTAAATTGATCTGGCTCATTAACCAGTCTCGGAATCCTGGAATCGGTGACAGGGAGGAGAAAGAGGCTATGTGAGGAAACTCAGTCTGCAATTCATGTACAACTCGCTTGATGAGATAGTTTCCTAATTCCACACCTTTTAGACCTGCCGACACCAACATCGAAGGAAAGTTAAAGAAAAGAAAGTTCATTAAAGAAGTTCGTGATTAAACTGCAGTGATCATTTTTTTATTCCTTCTCTTGGAGCCATAGTTGTAAAGGAGAGATAATCTTGGGATACAATTTACCTCTTTTCATAATTAAGCCTCAGTAGAAAAATGTTATTATATTTGCTGATGTTGTTAGAAGAACTAGTGTTGTACTCTAATGATTTCAGCCTGTTCAGAGTATATTACTTTCAAGAACTGATTTCTACTGGCAACATGATAGCTTTACTGATCCTATACTATACCAAAATCCAGTTAAGGAGGATCTGAGCATTCATAACTGATCAACTTGCAGTTATTTCTGAAATTTATGCTCAAGAATTAGCTCTGTTTTAGAGAATGAACTGCTGCAGTCAAAAGCAAAGTAAATTTCTCCATAGTTACATACCTTGAATTTATTTCTTAATGTTGCTTAAGACATCTTCATTATTTGATGCTATATGGCAAGATAATACCAGTTTTGTTTCTATTCAGAATTTTAGTACTCTTACGTGATAGCTTACTCCCTCAGCACAAACATTCTTGATAGTTTCTCTTGCTCACTATCAAGATATCATAGTATCTAACACTACTTTTGGACATACTAAGATTAAACCCAGGCATTCTCAATGCAACCCTATTACATGACAAAGATATCTTCACGATTTGTTAGACACATTGTCAGACAGCAGGTTATTGCTTAGTTTCAGAATGCTCTTTCCGATCTAATCACAGTCAGGACCCATGCATGATCTAATGCCAGTATGTCGTATGTTGCCCATGTCTCTTTCTTGTTCTTAAGCACCAAGAGTGTGAGTATGCACTATAAAAATTTTGCTTTTTTTTTCATCATCATCCTCAATCAATCAATCATCAATCATCAATCAATCATCAATCAATCAATCATCATCAGCAGCAGCAGCAGCAGCAGCAACAGCATTAGCATTATTATTATCTGACTGCAGTCAGCAGTGGATATAAGAAGGATGGAAAGTGTTGTTTGCTGATTGACCTCGCTGCGTCGATGTGATCGAGTAAAAGGACTGCTGTGGTGATCTCTGATGTATTTTCCTCTTCTAAATGGCTCATGTGGGGAGCAGCTTCTGTGAGTGGAAGTCTGAAGAGCTGGCCCTAATCGCGATTGTGGAGATTGACTGTGCAAAAAGCGAAAATGCTTGATGAACAAAATGGCACAGAGTATGAGATGATAATGGATGATGAACCATCACCAAAGAAAATGTCTATTGAACAAATCGGCAGGTGGCACATAAATGAATCCTAATATACAAGAAATATCTCGTTTTCTTGTCTGCCAATTATTGTATTTAACAATAATGAACTTTATGATTATCATTGCATGCATAGCACGGATCACATTTATATGCCTGTGTGATTTACTGTTTGTATGAAACACACCTATGAACTACATCATATGAATTTTAATCCATTAAATAAGGTAAAATTATCTATAAAATTATAAAAGGGGATTCTAAAAGTCTCTTCCACATGGCAAAAACCCATGTAGCTGAAAGTGGTCTATTCGTTAAAGTATTTTGATTTTGCTGAACTGACTGCACATATGCAACTACACAAAAGCTTTTCAATCTAGAATTTTACAAAGAATCATCATTAATAAATGGTATACATTACATTAATTTTCTTTCAGTGTATAGAAGAGTTTACTCACATGTATACTACTTGATATTTCACTGTCAAAGCTGTATGCAAAATACAATAGGTTCACGTATACTTGATGTGTAAAGGACATAACATCGTCGATAAGAACCAACTCGTATGTTTTAAATCTGTCCAGTTACGGATAGGATGCAGCAGCCTCGATATAGTATCTAAAGGTGGAGTCAAAGCATATTAACAACGAAGGAAATGACTCAAAAGTGTTGAAAGGCATGCCAGCAAAATAACTTCTACCTGTAACACATACTCTTACATAATGTATAAGCAGAGCGTGTCTGTAAAGGTTATATATAGAATTCATTTGCTAGGTCTGGGACCCTTCCTTTCCAGATTTTTTTAAGGGGTCCTGTTTCTTCGCCAAATTTGAGGGACCCCCACTTGCATGAAAATGACTAGGGGTCCTGCCGAATTTTTTAAATGCGTACTGTACGCAAATTTTTTGCATAAGCAGAAGCCCTGTATAAGCATGCACAACCCACCCCCCAAAAAATACACACGATTATTACACATCTAAACATTACACCAAATATCAACAAGTACATTGTTTTATATAATTATCCATCTTATCTCCTGTTTTTAATTCTACATGGTTGTCTGGAATAGAGAAAAAGAAAGCATGTTGATTTTGAGGCCACTCTGCCTTTCAGTCATGAAAATGACTTACTTTGTTGAACATGTCACAAGGTGAGGTCCAATTTACTCGCTGCAGCTCCAAGAACCTCCAACAGCAAACCACAGAGTGGAAGCGTCTGTTAGCAACGCGTTTTATTGCTTGAAGAGTGAGCGATTCTAAATTCACTTGTGGCCTCTGGTTATGCAGTTCTGTCATAGAAAACATTTGATGCTACTGACACTCACCACAAACAACTCTTGCATTCCACCTGGAACTGACATCAGTAAGTCACTATTGCTGGTTACAAAAGAAAACAGAGTGTATAATGCTTTTTAAAAATTGTAGTTTAAATTACTCATTTTTAAATTTCTGTTTTAATGTCAGTGACTAAATCACCTTAATTCTTGTATTATGGCTTAAGTGAAACAATCTCTAAACATTTTCCATTTTGATATTTAGGATAGCATAAACTTCAACTTACCTAGATCATTTTTTTTTATATGAGGTTAAATAGGGTTGAACAGATACTCATGTGAATAATAAAAGACTTTGAAATCATTGACAATGCTGTTTCTTACAAAATGATAAGAACCGACTGTAGTTATAGAATACAGGGCATTTCAATGTAGCAAAAATTATCAATATTACCAAATGTAGAACGAGTTACCAAAATTCAACACCCACCTCAATACGCCCAATCTGCTGTCAGAAGCACTTTTGGTAGCTAGTGTCATGATCCCGGATCGCCCATGGCCTTTCAACACAAAGCCTCTCCTTCTCTCCTGTGTTAAAGTCATGTATCACAAAAACAAGTAAGAGCTAGGGTGATAGTGTAATAGCACATCAAGCAAATAAATAAATGTTATCTTATAATTTAAGAGGAAACATGTTTGAATAGACACTCATTCAGACACAAAAAAAAAATATTCTTCATCACACGATTATTTAAAGATTTGAAGATAATACAAGTACTGCATCTAAATACTTTTAAAGAAAAAGCTATGTATAAAGTTTCTTGAATGCATGATCACATAAATCACATAGTATGTACATATGCAATTCAAACTCTAGAAATCACTCCTAGTACCTAGACATGCTAGTGTTGGCACCTGCTTTTAACATTGTCCTAGTTATACCGTTAATTGTGCAAACGTAACTAAGAAAATGCTTGCTTTGTTGCTAATGTCCAGACAAAGCCGATAAAATTGCAGAACCTGTTCTGCACTTGCCTGCAATGTCAGTTATGAAACATTTTAAGAATAAAGACCATGCTCCTTTTAGCAAGAAATACTTAATGAAAGTAATGACAAAAGTTAACTTCGGTGCAATAAGCCTTCAATCACCACATCTTTTCCATACCATCACCTATGTTAAAGCACAGGTAACTAAAAATGCTTTCTTAATGCGACGAAGACGATATGAAGGAAAATTACGGATGGATAAGAAATTAAGCATGGATACGAAAAGTCTACACCCTAAAACCACACCTAAGGACTAACATCAAAGCTAAAGGTACCTGGTTTTAAGCAGAGCACCATACTAAGACACAGTGTCTAGCAGATAAAACCAACACTCAGCTCTTGTTGTGGTGACCAATCTAACATCTCCACCACAAGCCATCAACAACTTTAATTACCTAAAAAGTATGATTCTAAACTAGAGATAATGGTTTCACAAGTTTCTTGCCTGACATCTAAATATGGAGATGCTACCCATCTATTGATCCATTTCTCTTCTTTCCTCCTCCTCCTTCAACCATCTCTCACATGCTTATTGTTTTCAATGAAAAATACTGTATCAAATGTATTGTGACTTTATGCCGCAGCTAGTATATCCTGCATATAAATATATCTGCTTTTCAGATTCCGACATTTTTACCCTGTACAACTTTGCAGTTTTACTTGAGATTTACCATTTAAAAGCACAACATTCCTAGTCGACAATATTATCTATACTTGTCTCAAAAGTGCAGCAAGAAAGCTTTACTAAGAATATCTTATCTCTGAACAGCTACAGTCGAATGACTGTGGAGAAGATGCGCACTTAGAAAGTTGAAAAATCACCACTCTCTGAGTTCATGCAACATGATCTGACTGCACACAAGTGAGGCACAGTCTTCATCACGCAGGATCTAACAATGAACATTGGATTATTCATTTAAATTCTGTAAGCACTAAACATCATGCCTGATCTTGACAATGGAATATCAGTATGACAAGGAAGACCTTCACTTGAGGCAGCATATCACCATGAAACAGAATCAGCTACTAAAACTAAGAAGTGCCAGATGCACTACAGAGAGCAGCCCATCATAGAAGATGCTGAAAAGAAGTAAAGTTTAGCTTAAATTATAGCAATCCATCTGCTCTCCCTCTCTCGCTCTGCAACTATGACCTTCCTTCTTTCCTGTTTTCTCTATCTTTGGGCAGTTCCAGTGGTTCATGCACAGTTACTGCATTATTAATGAACCTACAGTGAAAAATGGCTGTCTCTGACGTTTCTGATCGCGTGCGCAGACACACGCTCTTACACTGCTTTCACCTAACAGTCCAGTTTCCTTACATGAGCTTACACCTTAGTAGCGGCCGTCAGCACAAAACACCTAGTCCCCACTCTTGGATCATTGATTTTCACTCCCTGCATTCTCACCCTATTGTCACCGATCACCATCTAAAAAAAATCATTGATCTCATTGTAATTTCTGCACACGTAGGAGTATGTTGAAATCTTTCAGGTCAGGTTCTATTTACATTTTGTTTTCTTATGGAGCAACTCTAGCCGTATAAAAGGAGGATAAAATAAAAAACATAGATTACAGAATCCTAAACAATGCACGCTACCAACACAGAAGTCTACAAACAAGCTATAATCAAACATACATTCCTGCCAAATTTGGTGAGATGAACACACTGCTCACTTCTAAACCTATTCTAACCCCCAATTTTATGCCAACATTAAAAAACCTTGCTTGACAGGTAAAGATGTCTGTTGTCGCATAATTAATGCATTAGCGACAGATTTGCTCAGCATAATTCTGCCAAAATCCAAATGGATATTCACGTTTCTAAATGCACCTAAACAAATATCCCACTAGTTTACGAGATTAAAAAACAGTATATTAACTTTGTAAGTATTAGATGCCAGTCTCACAGACTGTGAATTAGTGATATTGCAACTGCACTATTGTTAGCACAGCAGTTCAGAGGAAGGATGCACACTATCCCGATACGTGTAGATGCGTTAAATATAAGCCTCCAAATTTATTCGCAATCCTCTCCATTTTCCTGGTAAACCGTCTCGCTTATTGCCGCTGCAAAGAGAGAAAAGAACGCTGACTCGGCTGACTCTGTATTACGACTATAAATAAAACAGACGTATGTAAACTGAGTTCTTTAAAACAATCTGCTATTTACATACGAATCTAAGAGACAAAACTATTACAACAGCCATTTACCCTCCCACCAATGACGTCGCTTTACATAGCCATTATTCTCCAGATGTTTCTTCTTGTTGAAAGAACCCCCTGGATTCCCCTTTTTCTTTATATCATATACATCCTCTTAACAGTCGATCCGAAATATTTTCTGAATATATCATTTTAACAAGTATTCCTAGTAATATATTATATTTATCTTATGAACTTGTAAATTAAAACTGCCACAATGATGTGAGAAACGACAAGCTGTCTATGAGAACGAAAAATCGTGCCCTCACAACAAGGCCATGAACTTCTAACTTTACCAATTCAACGAAGTATTGAGTGTACTGCACTCAAAGCAACTTTAAAATCAGCAAGGCTGTACTTCTGTCGTGTTTTGATTTTTAGTTTTATTATTGTTTTATTCTTTCTTTGAAAATACATGACCTTGTAAAGTCGCCTGAAATGTCCATCACCGTCATTCGAATTGCATGTCTACCGTATGTGTTTGCAATCCGTGGACGTATTTATTTATTTCCTACGAAATCCCAACACAATGGAAAGTGTTTATATATCATCTCTTCACGTATGACACATCACGTGGAGTGCTTTTTTTTCAATGATCTGGCGAAGCAACGCTCAACGCCTCAACTCATAGGTTGTAAAGCGGAATGAGCTCATGAAATTCTTATGAGCAGTAAGCAAATAAGACTCATCACAGTTATGCGAAAATCATGTATTCGTGCTGACTTGCCAGTTTTGAAGAGACTGCATGGGACTTTCAGGTCATCTACAGTATTAAAAACTACCGTTATCATAGTTATATTCAAAGACACTAAGTATTTCGCTTAGCAACCAAGCCAATAGGACTAAGTTGTCTAGATGCAGAGAGATTGTAGTTATCCTACATCATTCCTCAGTCTTCTTGTTTGCTGAGCGATGAGCTAGCTACATGTGCACTGCAGATGAGGAAGCTAGTTGAACCAAACATCCACTGTTACAGACCTCAAGTAAGTGTAAAACTTTCTTATTAAAACAAATTAATGTAAATAACTTAAATGCGCCACATAATATGTACCTTAAAACTTGAGATATCATTTCCTAGTTTACACTTAAATTCAGGTCCGTTGAGTTGCCAGATAAGTTAAAATCTATATATGTTGTTCTGCATGTCTCAAAATCTGGAGAAATTTTCTTATCGATGGAAGCACAGCTCAGACCCGAGGATTATTGTTGCTTATATCAAAAACTGCTGGAACGTCTGACATGAATCGTCTGGAGAAGCGACCCTTGTAGTGAATTTGCCCAGGTGGCAGTTACTCTTGATGAATATCTATCATCTATTGAAGAGCTCATACTTTTGTTCAGTTTGCATACTTTATTCAGTACTTTAAGTCACCAGAATTGCTGATTAAGATATTCTTTAGCTGCTTTCTCCTCTCCTTTCTCACTTTCAGCTAACAGAAATTGCTTGAGAAAACAATCTTAAGAAAAGGTTCCACTAATTGTTTCTAAGATTTACATTATAGAATCAACCCTACGTTTCCTACTGAATACAGTAGACACTTTTAAATTGGTGTGTCCTAATGTAACATGAATCTTAGAAGTTGCACACATTGAGCAGATGAAGTTACCACCAGTGCCGTGTTTTACATTTCACTAGTTGTATGTTTTATTTTGCATATGACAGACTGTTTACCATTGTGTTACGAAACATATGTAACCCACACTTAAAAGACCCCTTGCATACAAGAAATTTCCTTATTGAATATCTTATTTCGGAGACACGCTTTTAAAGTATACTAGTACCATCCAAACGATTTTTATCTTCACTTTTATCAGTCAGATAGTAAAAATTTTTATAGGCACAAAAACATACACCACAGATAAGTGTCACAATAACATAACAAAATGTACATGTGTTACTTTCTTGATATTGATTGTAAGAACTATTGTCTATCAGGACCAGTGAGCTAAAACCCAGTAACATTTCATTAGGCTGAAAACCCTCTGCATTAATTTATGTGTATAGAACCTAAACTCGTCCACTGCTTCATTTGACCTTGTTTAGCAATGGCACCTTCTGTTGAATTGTCCAGGAAACCTACTTACTGCCTAAATAGTATAAATAGACTCTATATAACACATTTTCACTTGTTAATGTCCTTTCTCTTCTCTAATATTATAACATATGAAAAGTAAACCTCTTATTATAAAATGTGTCACTTCATTTAGTACCATTTGAGAATGCGAATGTGGGTGAGGCTAATTCATCATGTTAAAAAATATTACCTCTAGACAGCACGCTGTTTGGTTTTTCAATCTAGTTCTCAACAGCCATTCTCTTGCACGAAATAACAAAATAATTCCATACATCAAACTCACCACTAATGTGTGGCAACATTAGCATCTAACCCCTAAAATGCACTCTGGAAATGGAATTTAGGTAATAAAATGGCTGTCACTCAGGGAGAACCTTCCTGCTGGCAAGTGCTTACTGGACTTGCTGAGCTTGAAACACTCAGTGATGATCAAAGTCACTACCCCAGACTTATTTGCGTGCCGTCAGATGGCTTTAGATAAACAAAACTCCTGCTTTGATAACTCAGACGTTTTCCCATCCAAGACTTTTTATTATTATTCGTCTTGAAATGACATGCCATCTACTGCTAGTCCTTACAAATGTTTTTCTGCATAGACATTTTTGCATCATCTTGCCCTGAACTGTAAGTAACGTATTCTGTATCAAGCCACCCTCCGCCCATTTACTTTAACCAGACTGATACCAGTCTCGTCAAATATACTGCCGTATATAATATAACACTAGCACATCATTTCTTTATCCCTGGTACTTCTCTATCACTTCTCTTTTATTCCACTGCTGCGGCCGAAAACCCGCACCCCAGACTAATAGCTTAGCTTATTTTATTTTGCTAGTGTTGAGATCATTTCAGATCCATTGAATATTCTCATGGAAGCACGATCACTGGATCACAAGACAAGCATGGCATACCTTGACCTCTGATGTCACCATTATTCAGCACCTAAGCAGCTATCTGTCTCTGCGCCCCACCTTTCAAACAAACAACATAAAACTGCGCAAGTCACAGCATCTGAATGTGCAGCAACAGCATATAATAATGAGCTTAATAACAGACATGTACAGCCAGGTCCAGTTTACATGCACAAGGTGGTGCGTTGTAGAGTCGCGATAGAATCTGTGATTTCATGCTGAGTATATTATGAATGGACACAAAACACATGGACTTGTAAAACAGTTTGTACACATTAAGAAAGGATACCAGCTGTTGAATATCTTCTATCTAAATATCCAACAAATGTAAAAGAATTAAAGATCAAGCACGAAATTTGCAAATTTGTCACACCCTCGCTCCATGAAGAACAATTACCATTCTATTTTATTACTTGCAGCCTGTAGCAATCTAACTGAAAAGCTTTAGTAGTAAGTACATAAATATCCATGTGCTGCTCATCCCGTGATTATGTTACAAGAACGTAATTCCTATGTTGTTCTGTTGAATTCCTAGTGACGGCGTTGCTGAATCAAAAACAAGGAGTAAGAAGGCTGGGAGGCACTGCACCACATACACACATATCTCCCACCTTTCTTTTAGTACCTCTGCACTAAAAAACACACTATGGTTTTTTCATTTGTGAATTGATCCTGATAAAACTCGGTAACCTGTATCTAATAGGTTTTCTATTTGCCCCTCTAACAGCTACTTGACAGCACTTAAGGGTCAGCGCATCTGATGAATGCTGCGAAACTGTCAAGACTTCAGTGCAAAGCTCGCGGCTCTTAAACTCGTTTCGCTCGTAGATGCCAAACACTGCGTTGACCAATATTGTCCTGCCATGAAGCGCGGTCTAAGTCGCAGAGGCTGGCTAATAATCTTGTGTCATCGCCAGAGCGGCATAAAACAACATTATTTGATTATTGTTGGAATAATGAGCATTTCTGCGCCGTTATAATATCAAAATGTCATAAATTGCAAACTATAATACATTTATGAAAGAAATAGATTTTTATGAATGTTTGCACAGTGTGGATATTTTGACTTGCGAGACTGTCGAAACATTTCCTTGGCAACTGCTGTAGCGCATTTTAAGCCGATACCAGGAACAAGGCAATATCACGCATAATTAATAACAATAATACAAACTCGATTTTATGGTGCATATTTCACGCCTAAGAAACATGCTCTTGGCGCTGAGACAGACGACACATGGACATCAAAACAGGACGGAAAGATAAACAATAATATGACTAATAAAGCTAATAAGAAACGAACGAGGAACTCGGCAACAGAACTGATGCTAAAATGATTCTATCTGTAAATCATCTAGGAATAATCAATGACGAACGGGAGGATGATGTTGAAGATAGACTGCATTCTGTTAGACTCGTGTTAGGTTAATGCTCATGCAGGATTTCCTTCCACTCAAAAAATGAAAAAAAAAAATAACCACAAAAAACAGAAGAGGAATTTGTGTCAATGCAAACCCGCTTCAATTCCGGTTACTCTCGTAGTCGAACTGTTATCTACCCAGTTGTTGTTAAAAATCGACGGCGTGAGGATGTGCACGCATTTCACACAGTTGCCTACTTTCAACTTCAACCTTCTTATGCCGATATAATAACTCGCGAAAGGTTTCTCTTCACAGTTTAGTCTGTATCCAACGGAAGAAATAACAGCGTCCGAGAGTTCAGAAAATATTTAAATACTTTCAGTATCTCAACTATCGCTTTTCTTTGGAGTGATCGTAATGAATGTGTTGTCCTCTTAAACGTTTGTTAATTGTTAACACGGCTAATATTCATTTTCTAAAAACATTTACAGTCTACTGGTAACCATCCACAGTTTTTCCGCGAAATTACAATCCTGATAGCTTTACGGTGGTCAGATTCACTTCTTCGCATCTCTTCTGTCAAGCATTATTGCATTGTTCTTTGTTTGCGCACATGGCTGAGAACATTTCTTAAATATCTTTTTTCAGTTGAAAGTAGGGTTTGTATCCAAATAAAAACTGGAATAGTCTGATACTTTCAAATTACGACAGGATGGAGCCTCTTTCTCTTCTTTTCCTCCTCCCGTGGTGCGATGGTGAACAATTAACCCTGCTACCAATACACTAGATTGATGCGTTCAAGTCTCTTCTCGAACACGCTGTTCTTTCTCTTCATGTGATTTGGGTAGGGCTGTTGCCTTGCCTGGATAGACTAGTGAAAACACCATCGCCCCCCCCCCCTCTCCTTGACCTTAATATTTTTCTGTGTCACCAATAAATCTCTGTCGCCATTTGGTTGTTCCTTGCTAAAAGAAGCTACCTCAGGCTTGGGCCTAAACAGCCATCACGCCACGTCGTAAGATCTTTAAAATGATTACCAAGTCCGAAGGACTGTGGACTCCAATTAAAAAAGATCAAGATAATTATTAAAACATACCTATACATTTGTTTCACGTGTCACCAAAAATCGTCAACAGTCAGACTAAAGTTACTGTCTTTTTAAGCGTTCATCCGGAAACATCGACAGCAGGATGCTGTGATGATGTGGGCTAGAGCAAATAGAACCTCAATGGGTTGCGAAAGATAGAATTAGAATGTCAATTAGATATATCGCATAAAAAAATAATTTAAATGTAAAGTCATACCTTTTGGAGTACAAGTACACTAAGCTTGACTCTAAATTTAATCTTCCGAGGTTATGAGACAATGATTAATGCGACGATTTGCAGTTGCTAATAAGTTTACTAAATTAGCCTACTTTCATGATACACAAAAAGTAGTCTCAGACCTCATTCCTAACTAAATCGTGAGAATGTAAACCTGTATTTTCTCCTGAATGGGAACAAGAATTATTTGCTCGGTCTGCGTAGCACTGGTATGAACGAGACACACATTTATTTAAAATACCGCGTTTTACTTAAACAGCTTGAGACGAAGGCGCGTGCGCCCGGCTCGCTGTTCTCATATTTCTTATCAGCGAACGGTGTCAATAAGCGTGACAAGCCCAGATCGCAATTCGTATCAGAACACCTTCACCAATTCTGCGTATGCAAATCGGCGACACAGAAGAGCTGGTGTGAGAGAAAAGAAATGACAACCACCGCCTTAGCCTTGTCTGAAGGTCATTAAGAACCACCTGACCATTAAAGTATATATGCACTAGGCACCGACTCAGTATCGATTTAGTATTTTTTCCACGCTTTAGAACTGCAACGACTACTAATTCCACGAATAAAAGAATCAATGTTATACCGAGGACCACTCCTTCACTCCCTACCAGCCTACACAACATTGGCTGGGTCTTCGAGAACCCTTGTGTTCCGATAAACAGATAAAAGGCGTAACGCTTGTATGGGCGCCAGTAAAGATGTCGTGTGTTAACACTCGCTTTGCCACCGACTTAAGTCAAATCGAAAGTCTCGTGAGCAGCTCACATTTTTCAATTGCAGTTGCGCCACACCATGCTTTCCCATTAGTTGTCCTTTGTCTTTCATGCTCCAACTTTGCATTCATGTCGCCCTATATTTTCAGTCTCGTTTAGCAGGTGATCATCCAGCGCTTGTAGGGATTGTAAGCTTCTTTTTCCTCTCTTTAGCTCTTAGGTAAAGTCTATATCGCTGGATGATCGTGATCATTCCTCCTTGGAATTGCAACCTGGCTTATACGGATGGTCCCTAGCCCACCACCCCACCCTCTTTATCCGGGCTTGGACGACAAGGCTACCCAGACAGTTCCAGGCGAAGTACACTCTGGTCGGTGGCAACTAGTCATAAAATAGTGCTTAGTATGTGGTGCGACCTGCCACGCTGGATACACTCATTTTTCTTTTCTTTTTTTTCACACTAAGTGCAGGCTGTCGAGGAGGCGATGTTCTACGCCGACACCATAACTTAAGTTTATATGGCAAGACACGCCAGCCAGCCATGTAAACACGAGCCTCCAGCAGAGAAAGATCAGCTCCCCGAGACGACGAGCTCAATCCAAGCACGCCAACCCTCCACTTTACTGGTGCAGGCGCTAACCGCTGCCCCAATTGTACCGCCATTCTCTATTTTGTGACGCTTTTTTCGTCCTTTGACTTCTAAAACCGTCGCCTGTAAATATGTCTGTACAGACAAGGGAAATTTGAAGAAAGCATTAAAAAAAAAATTTGCTTACAGTTGCTAATGTCCTGCGCTATTCGCTCGTGCACTCTGCTGGCATATAAATCCAGCGCTTCGATATTTTGCAAAAATATTTTTATAACAGAATTTTTAAAGAGTCTATTCCGGAAGAATCA